>NW_022589930.1:0-55822 GCF_004348235.1 Phoca vitulina
TGAACCAGAGATATTGACTATTTCTTTTCTTTTTTTTTTTTTTTTTTTAAAGATTTTATTTATTTATCTGAGAGAGAGAATGGGAGACAGAGAGCATGAGAGGGGAAGGGTCAGAGGGAGAAGCAGACCCCCCGCTGAGCAGGGAGCCTGATGTGGGACTCGATCCCGGGACTCCAGAATCATGACCTGAGCCAAAGGCAGTTGCTTAACCAACTGAGCCACCCAGGCGCCCCTTGACTATTTCTTTTCTAAAAAAGGAGACTTAAGAGCACAAGGGGCATTGGACAAAACCTTTTTGATTTGTTGATGGTAAGCGCTAATGCAGTGCTTACTAGCATAGCCATTTCAATATTTATCTCTTGTGACTAAAGAGTAAAAGACTAAAGAGTAAAAGAACACTCCTTTTATTCAAACAGACCTAATTAGAAACAGGAATACAGATACTATTTTGTATTAATATAATATAATTAATGGTTTTATGGAAGGGGCTCTTGTTTACCAAATTCTAAATAAGGCAATCTTATGTTTCTTTGCCCCAGGGCAGTAGTCGTTTACAAATGTAACACTCTCATAAATAACCTGCTTTGGGTGATAAGTTTATGGTCACACAATTGTAATGCACTTAGAACTACTGAAAAAGAAACAAGCAAACCAAGTAACATTGGTTAAGATACAGTGAAAGATAGACCTAAGTTGGAGAACTCATACACATATTGAACCAAGAGACCTAAAACTAAAAAGCCTCCTTCTCACCCTTCACTCTTGAGAAGTTTGGGTGTCAATAGGCATAGATTGTCCTGGGAAAATTTTCTCTGTGCTATCCAGCCAGAGTGCCTCGAACTTTAGGAATATCCTAATGTAGTACAGAGGAAATCAAGCAAGAACTTGATTTGTTGTACTGAGGTTTCTTGCACGGGAGTACAATCTGCAAGGAGCAACTGAAGAAGCAAGGTGTGCTATAGGAGCATTAAGCTTAGTAATGAATTTAAGCCAGCAAAGATAATTCGTATTCCATTTGAGTGTTTTCTTTTTGAAATCTGAAAAGTCTCATTGTGATGTACAGCTTTAACTATCCCTCTCATTTATAAAACATTATCACAGTTAGTATTTAAAAAAAAAAAAATGTGTAGGGGCGCCTGGGTGGCTCAGTCATTGAGCGTCTGCCTTCGGCTTGGGTCATGATCCGAGGGTGCTGGGATCGAGCCCCGCATCTCACCCTTCACTCTTGAGAAGTTTGGGTGTCAATAGGCACCCAATTCCCCGCTCCGCGGGAAGCCTGCTTCTCCCTCTCCCACTGCCCCTGCTTGTGTTCCCTCTCTCACTGTGTCTCTCTCTGTCAAATAAATAAATAAAATCGTAAAAAAAAAAAAAATTTGTGTATACTGCACAGCCAAGTGTGGGGTCTGGAGGAGTGGGAACATTTTATCAAGGGAGATCCATTCAACTCAGTAGCCTGCAGTATATGAAGCAGCAGACCAGACGGACTAAGACATTGTATCTGTTGTAACCTTATAATGTATTTTTAGGTGTGATAAAGCAAATCCCTAGACATTCAACTGTCACATTTGAATTATTATAATACAACAACAAAAAAGTGAGGGCCATATAGAGTAATTTTCCATTTGAAACAACAACAACAACAATAAAAACCAGGTGCACCACTATGGAGCCACTGAACACCAGGCAACAAAGGAGAGTGATTCCTGACAGATGGGGAACCAACGTGATAGTCTTATGATTGACTGAGCATACTGTATTAAGAGGCTTTTCAGTCTGTGGCATAGGCAAGGGGAACTCAGGCAAAACGCAGTGGATTCTCTGAGTGAGGAGATAGAATTTAGAGTCTAGGGAGACTGAGGTGGCTAAGAGCTCATAGAATAAAATATCAGATAGGAAAGAGCTGTACAGCAAGACAGCTCTTAAGATCTTCAAAGGATTTTATTAGGGTATTAATTACTGACCAGAACTTGTGTGAGGAAACTACCTGGGGCCAGGGAAGGAACCAAAAAAGAATCAGAAGAAACAGTGCCTAGAACTCACACAGAACTAGAAAATGTGCCTGTTCTCATCAGTCAGATAGCAAAAGTTCAGATTCATAGGGCATTGGGTACAAAGACGAAGTGTCTTGCCTTAATAGTGGAGAATAATTAGCCCATAACTGAGCACACCTCTGGTCTTTCACATCAAATCTTAAAAGCAAGACCCCAAAGGATCAAACTGGATTCTTACTGAATACAAAAATATCCAGCATTCAATAGTTAAAATTTACAATGTCTGTCATACAATCAAAATTTGACAGACATGCAGAGAAAGAGGAAATGTACATGATAATGGGAAAATTAACCAATTAATCAACACTAATACAGAACTGATACTGATGTTGGAAGCAGTAGACAAAGGCATTAAAAGGATCATTATAACTGTTCTGTGTACTTCAATTTAAGTAGGCAATTGGGTAATAAAATCTTCAAATTGAACATTTAAAGATAAAACTATAATGTATCAGATGAAAATATACTAGATAGGGTTAATAGCTGACTAGATATTGTAGAAGAAAAGAATTGAAGACATAACAATAGAAAATAAAAATAAAACACACAGAGAAAGGAATTAATTAAAAAAAGAGAGCAGATCGTCAGTAAATTGTGACACAACTTTAAACAATCTAGTATATGTGTAACCCTGATAACTGAAGGAGAAGAAAGAGAACAGAAGAAAATATATAAGGAAGTAATGGCATGAAAATATTCAAATTTAATGAAAACTATAAACAAACATGTCTAAGATATTCAGCTAACACAGAACCTAAAGAAAAATATAGTATGGTATGGTATAGTATGGTATGGTATAGCATGGTACTGACACAAAAAAATAGACATATAGGTCGATGGAACAAAATAAAGAACCCAGAAATAAGCCCACACTTATATGGTCAATTAACCTATGACAAAGGAGGCAAGCATATACAATAGGGAAAAAACAGTCTTTTCAATAATGGTGTTGGGAAAACTAAAAAGCTACATACAAAAGAATGAAACTGGACCACTTTCAACCCCATACACAAAAATAAACTCAAAATGGATTAAAGATCTAAATGTGAAACCTGAAACCACAAAAATTTTAGAGAAAAATCTTAGAACTAGCCAGAGGGAAAAAGGTCATGTTATGTAGAGGGAAATGGAGTTGACAAATTTTTTACAGAAAATGATGTAATTAACACAATAAATAGAACTACATTTAAAATACAAAAACAAAAAATTCTATCTCCCTAGAATTCTATACCCAATAAAAATACCTTTCAAAAATGAAGGTGAAATAAAAACATGTTCAGACATAAAAAAACTGGAAGAATTCATCACCTATCGATTCATACTTAAAAAAAAAAAAAAAAAAAAAAAAAAGTTTGTGGTAGTCCTTAAGGCAAAAAGGCAATTATAACAGATAGAGATATGGATCTATACAAATGAATGTCAAGAATTGGGAATTGTAACTATGTGGGTAAATACTTGTGAGGTTTTTGCTTATTATTATTTATATCTCTTTAAAACATAATTGGTAGTTAAACAAAAATAATAAAAATGTAGCGTAGAGTTTATTAAGTATAAAAGCAAGAAGTTTAACAACACTTTTGGAGAAGAAATGGAAGTATATTATCATAAGGCTCCTTGAAGGTACACTGTATTAAGTTAAATATGTATGTTATAAACCTTATTGCAACCAATAAAATAACAAAATAACTCAGCTAATAAGCCAAAAAAGTGAACAGAACTGATTCATTAAAAATACAATTAATTTAAAAAGAAGCGAAAAAAAGGAAACAAGGACCAGATGGGACAAATAAATTTATAGAAAAATGATCAATTTAAACTTAACCAATCCAACAGTAATATTAAATATAAATAGTCTAAACACTCTAATTAAAAAAACAGAATTTTGGGGCGCCTGGGTGGCTCAGTCGTTAGGCGGCTGCCTTCGGCTCAGGTCGTGATCCCAGGGTCCTGGGATCGAGCCCCAGAGCCCCACATCGGGCTCCCTGCTCGGCGGGAAGCCTGCTTCTCCCTCTCCCACTCCCCCTGCTTGTGTTCCTTCTCTCGCTGTGTCTGTCAAATAAATAAATAAAATCTTTAAAAAAAAAACAAAAACAGAATTTGTCTGATTGTATATAAAAGCAAGACCAGGGGGGCCTGTGTGGTTCAGTCAGTTGAGCGTTTGCCTTTGGCTCTCTGCCAGGGTCCTGGGATTGAGCCCTGCATTGGGCTCCCTGCTCCTCGGGAGCCTGTTTCTCCTTCTCTCTCTGCCTGTTGCTTCCCCTGCTTGTGCTCTCGCTCTCTCTCTACCTGTCAAATGGATAAATAAAATCTTAAAAAAAAAAAAAAAAAAAGCAAGACCAGACTATGTGCTAACCACAAGAAATGTATTTCAAATATGAAACTACAAGGAAGAGTATATAAAACTTATACCATGTTAGGCTTATAGAAAGAAAGCTAGAATGGTTATGTTAATGTCAGTCAGGAAATATGTTACTTTTAGAGCAGAGAACATTACTACGAATAAAGAAGCTCTTTTCATAATGATAAAGGAGCCAATTCATCAGGAAAATAGAACAATCGGATGCGTTTTGTTCCTAGTATAAGAGCTTCAGAATACATAAAGCAAAGACTGACAAAACTGCAAGGAGAAATTAATAAATCCACATTGTTGTTAGAGATTTCATAACTCCATCTCTTAATAATTGATAATAGAATATCAAATATAGATGATTTAGCAAGACTCTCAACCAATTTGACCAAATTGACATTTATAGAAAAACTCAAAACTCAACTCACTCAGGAAATTCAACTAAAAATAAAACAGAAAAAACAAACAACAAAAAAATCACATAATTTTCAAGTGTACATGAAATATTTATCAAAATAGATCATATCCTTGGCCACGAAACAAATGTAAATAACTATAAAATATCTGATTTATATATAAATATTTTCTGGCCACAAAAGAAATTAAATTGGTAATCCATAAGAGAAATTCAATGGAATAATTCATTGGTTGAAAAAAGAAATCAACAAGGAAATTAAAAGTATTTTGAAATGAATAAAAATAAAAACACAATGCATTAATATTTCTGAGATCTGATTAAAGCAACACATAGGGGAGAATTTATATCACTAAATGTTGATGTTAGAAAAAAGAAAGGACACCAATTAATAACCTCATCTTTCACCTTAAAAACCTAGGGTAAAAAAAAAAAGAGAGAACTGTAAGCCTAAGAATAAAGGAAATATTAAAGATCAGAAGAAAATCAATCATATAAAAAACGAAAAAACAACAAAGAAAAATCAGTGAAATCTAAAGCTATTCTTTTAAGATGAATAAAATTGATAAACCTCTTTGCTGGTCAGAAAGAAGAAGGAAGAACATGATAAATACATGAATTTAACAAGGCTGAAGAATTGAAATTTTCAGTAGCTTCAAAGAACATGAAACATTAAGTGATAAAACTGACAAGGAATGTGAAACAGCTGTACACTGAAGACTACAAAGCATTGTTGAGAAAAATTATGAAAGACCTAAATAAGTTCATTGCTTAGAAACCTCAGTACTGGGTTAGCCCAGTGATGGGTATTAAGGAGGGCAGGTACTGCTTGGATCATTGGGTGTTATACAATAACAATGACTCGTGGATCACTACATCAAAAACTAATGATGTATTATATGGTGACTAACATAACATAATAAAATTAAATTAAGTTTAAAAAAAGAAACCTCAGTATTATTAAGATGTAAATTCTTTCCAAATTGACCATAGATTTAAGACAATTTCAATCAAAATTCCAACACATATTTTTTTATGGAAATTGACAAACTGATGCTAAAATTCATATAGAAATATAGAAGTCCTAGAATAAGCAAAATCATTTTGAAAGAGAACAAAGTGGATTAACACTGCCTAACTTCAAGACTTATTATAAAACTTCAGTAATCAAGGGGCACCTGGGTGGCTCAGTTGGTTGGGCGACTGCCTTCGGCTCAGGTCATGATTCTGGAGTCCTGGGATCGAGTTCCGCATCGGGCTCCCTGCTCGGCGGGGGGTCTGCTTCTCCCTCTGACCCTTCCCCTCTCATGCTTTCTGTCTCCCATTCTCTCTCTCAGATAAATAAATAAAATCTTTAAAAAAAAAAAAAAAACTTCAGTAGTCAAAACAGTGTGGTATTTATCTAAGGATAGAGAAATAGATGAATGAAAAAGAACAAAGAATCCAGAAACAGAGGCTGCATGTATATGTCTTTTCAACAAATGGTGTTAGAACATTTGGATGTCCAGTGCAAATGTATGAGCTTAAATCAACACCTCATACCATATACAACATCAAAATAGATAACTGACCTTAATATAAAACATAAAACTAAAATTTCTAGAGGAATGTAGAAGAAAACCTTTTGATCCTGGGTCAGGCAAAGGTGTTTTTTGTTTGTTTGTTTGTTTGTTTGATACAACACCAAAATAACAATCCATAAAATAAAAAAAATTGAGTGTACTTCATCAAAATTAAATACTTCTCTTCCAAACACACAAATAGAATGAAAAGATATGCTACAGAATTGGAGAAAATATTTGCAGAGTATGGATGGGATAAAAAACTTGTACCTAGAATATATAACTAACTCTCAGAAGTCAATAATTAAGAAAACAACTCAATAATAAATGTGCAAATATTGGAACAGAAAGTTTACCAAAGAAGATAAATGAATGATAAATAAGCAATAAAAAGATATATATATCTCAATATAATTAATCATTTCATAAACTAAATTAAATTAAAACCATAATGGTATACGATTAGAACTAAAATAAGAAAGACGGACCATATCAAGGTTTGATGAGGATGTGAAAGAACTGGAACTCTCATTCACTACTAGTGAGAATGTAAAAGTGGTACAACCACCTTGCAAAACAGTTTGGCAGTTTCCCTAAAAAGTTAAATGTACATCTACCATTTGATCCAGCCCTTCTACTCTTAAGGATTTATCCAAGAGATCAGAAATCATGTCTACACAAATACTTGTATGAGAATGTTCATCGTAGTTTTGTTTGTAATAGCCAAAACCTGGAAACAATCCAAATTCTGTCTACAAGTTAATAATGGATAAACAAATTGTGATCATATAAAAATTTTTCCTTTTGCCATATTGTGTTAATGTGATAACTATGGACTTACATTGGAACCCATCCTATTCCTATTACATTTGATATTAATGTGGAATTGTATCCCTTTTTAAAATAAAATATAAGGTCAATCATTCTCAATAAATCATTTTGTGATTTCATCAAGTCCTGTGTTTAAAAGTCCTTTTAGGTATATTGGGATTTCGGGATTTCTGAATGGGCAGATAAAAGGACAGACTTCACAACCAGCCAGCCTGCGTTCATTACAGCTCTGGCACTATCCAGCTGTGAGGCCTTAGGCAATTTACTTAACCTCTTTACCTTTAGTTTTCTCAGCTGTAAAATGATTATAGTAATAGTAATATTTCTTAAATTTACTGTGAGAATTAAATGTGTTAAAGGTTATGAAGAGCTTTTACAAGTGCCTGACCCATAACAAGCAATATATAAATGTTTGTTATTATTCTTATTGTTATTCTGATAACAATACTCCATTTTTCCATTTAGGTATAATTCTCCCCCCACGCTCAGTCCATTTGTGGTATGGACAATGTTCTTTCCCTTTCTCCAGGCATGTAACTTAGACCTAAGAAGTGAGAACATTCCATTCCTATGGCCAATGTGATTTGCTTAGGAACAGAAACAGGACCCAATCAGAGGTACTGAAATATAATGAAACTTTTGCAATCTTGGGAAAAAGAAATGGTTTATTCAAATTGTATATCATCTAAGAGTATTTAAGGTCTGGAGTTGCTATAGCCATCTTGTACAAGGAGCGTGACAATGAAGGCTAAGCTGAGGTAGCAGGACTAAGAATTCAAGAAATCAGTTCTTAGTGTAACATTATTTCAGCCCATCATCACATGACTCAAGAATTCAGTTAAGTACTGAAATGATCCAGATGACCCAGGTTCATAAACCAATAGGTCTCTCTCTCTCTCTCTCTCTCCCCTGCCCCATCCTAAGCCTGTCTGTGTATTGCCCACAGCTAATGGTGGCAGTTACATTTTTCAAATGTAAAGTAAAACTTAGAAGAATAAGGGATGGAGACTTTATGTGGCCAGAAAAGCCTGAAACATCTACTATCTGTCCAAAATGACAGAATATGTGCTGTGGCCTGGTGACTACTATGTTGCTTCCTCTAAACCCCTATTTCAAATGGAGTTAATTTTATCACATTTAATTACTCTCTTTCTACCATGTATATTGGGTGCGATGGGGTGCCTGCAAAGACTATATGGCATGCTGTTGAAATCTCTGGCATTTGGAGTTGTACATGGGAGTGGAATAAGTCAGTTGTCCAGGTTAAGGAGTCAGCAAATGCTTTTTAGGGATGTGAACATTTTTGGTGTATTTATGGGAAGTGTGTGTATGCGTGTGTGTGTTACTATAGATATGTACATGAGAATGTGTGTGTATGTGCATTTGTGTGTATGAGAAAGATAATAAAAATATGGACTCTAGGAATAACTTCTATTTGTGTCACATACCATTCAGTCTTCTCTTTCTTGTTCTTTAGTAGATTTCTCTTTGAAGGTCAAGTCTATCCCCATTCTGGTCTTATGTGTTCTTGATGGAATTGACCTTATCCCAAACAATCAGAGCATTTCATATATTAATTTGATAGGGATAGGCAGATTACTAATGTGCTTCTTTACCAATGAAATTAAATGAGACTTTTGCTAGAGCTTCCGGAAAGAAGACCCTCACTCTCTGGTCATTAAATTTCAACCTAAAAGAACAATAGTAACAAGAGCTACACAATTCATTTTGTGACTGCCTGAGACTTAAAAAGAGTACTCAAACTGAATAGTGGAAAAGAGGGAGAGAGAGAAACCAGTTCCCAGTGACATCAGTTAAGCCCTGGATCAAGTCAGCTGAAGTCAAACAACCTTGCATTCTTCAGTCACTTGAGCCAATAAATCCATTTCAATCTTAAAAGCCAGTTCAGTTGCAGTTTTATCATATGCAACATATTTACTCGCTGATGAACACAGTGAAGATTTTTCTGCTCAAGGCACATAAAAATAAATACATGAATACTTACATAGATAAACAAATAAATAAATAAAACCAATCAGCACTCCTTCCCTTACAGAATCCAATCTAATTTGTACTCCTCATTAATTAGGACACTCAAAATCATATTTTTCCACTGTTCTAAACTCTGTGAGTTATTTCCAATTTTCCAATTGACCTGATTACATCAGGTACAGTCATTATTAGAATGAGTTATCCACAGTAAGTGCTGAGGAGCTCTTACAGCCAAAAGGATGTTTGAAGTCTGGTCTAAAGCCAAGAAATCTACTCTAAAGAAGCTTTCCCAATTTTTTGTCAAATTGTCTTGGAAAGAAATGTTCAAAGCAGTCAGTAATAATGCAGAATTGTCCCACTGAATGATGGTTTATAACTATCATGTAATAAAATACCTTATAAAAATAAACAAACAAACTCCTGTGATTATCTGGCCTCTCAGAAACATCCAGAGACTGTCTTATGGGCTTGATTTACTGTGTTGATAAACTAGGAATACTTTACTTATTTAAACAATTCTTCAAGCATGTGGGGAGAAATGATAGAACCTCGGATGATGGTCCGGAGAAAATTTAGTCTTGCTTATGTTGAAATTTCTGTGACAGTCTTATCATATGGGACAGCATTTCAGATCACCATTTGTATGGCTTTTCATCAGTCATTGTGAATATAGGAGTAAATACCACTGATATTCAGTATTGTCCACCATTGTCAGCCCTTTGATCTATGCCATCCACAGTTTTACTTAATGCAATAGCTATCCTTCTGTTCTCTATATACTTAAGTATCAAGGGGAATTTTTGCTCAAGAATGATAGTCACCAGGGCTTGACAATTCTATTCCCCTTTGCTCTTAAGAAGTTGAGGGTTAGGTGAAAAAAAAGATGGTGGAGGAGTAGGGGACCCTCTTCCAACTGGTCCCCAGAATTGAGCTGGATATCTACCAGACCACTCTGAGCACCCACAAAATCATCCTGAGATGTAAGAAGATAGATCTGGATCTCTACAAACAGAATATCACAGACGGTTGGTTTCAAGGTACAAAGTGGGGAGCCGTAATTCTGAGGGCAGATATCAGAGGATAAACAGCAGCAGGAGGGAGCCTGGCCATGGGGATCTGACACCGCTGGTGAGTGATAGCCTCCCGCACTGGGGACGGGGCGCAGACTCGTAGACCAGTAGCGGTGGGGAAAGGACTTTAGGGCAGGCCCCAGATGGAAACCCAGAGTGGCAGGGTCACGTGTGCAAACTGGGAACAGCTGGTGATTCTAGAAGCACAAGGGGCAGAGACGTGCCCCGACCTGGAGGCAGGACTAGGGGTGCTGCGGAGGGGTGCACAACCCAGGATGCTGCAGTTTATAGCAGCACAGACAGAAACGGAGACAGTGTGGCCTGGAGAGCTCACTGAAGAACAGACTGCGATCTCTCTGCTCTGAGGCAGAGGGTTGGAAACGGTCTCTTCTGCTCTGACTCTCGGGAGAGATGCAGAAAGCTACCAGGGAAAGCCGCCAGAGAACAAAAGCCCCCAAAATTGGCTCCCACTGAGCCCATCCCCCACTACAGGGGGGCAGGGCAACTCTGCCCAAACAGGGTTGCCTGAGTAACAGCATCGCAGGCCCCTACCCCAGAAGACAGGCTGGGAGAACAAGAGGCCAGCAACCCTAAGGTCCCTAGAAAACAGGTGCATCTTGCTTGGGTTCTGGTCAATAATTTGGACTCTATACATTCCCTCAACCACCCATCAACAGAATGACTAGGAGGAGGAACCCCCAAAATAGGAAAGACTCAGAGATTATGACTTATGCCGCAGATTTACAAATGGATGCAGATATAACCAAGATGTCGGAGATGGAATTCAGGCTAGCAATTATGAAGACAATAGCTAGAATGGAGAAATCAATTAATGGCAACATAGAGTCTCTAAGGGCAGAAATGAAAGCTGAAGTGGCAGAACTTAAAAATGCTGTCAATGAGATCCAATCTAATCTAGATAATCTAACAGCTAGGGTAAGTGAGGCAGAAGAACGAATCAGTGACCTCGAAGACAATTTAATAGATAAAAAGGGAAAAGAGGAGGCCAGGGAAAAACAACTCAGAATCCATGAAAATAGAATCAGAGAAATAAGTGACACCATGAAACGTTCCAATGTCAGAATTATTGGAATCCCAGAGGGAGTGGAGAGAGACAAAGGATTAGAAGATATATTTGAGCAAATCATAGCTGAGAACTTCACTAACCTGGGGAATGAAACAAACATTCGTGTCCTAGAGGCAGAGAGGACCCCTCCCAAGATCAAGGAAAACAGGCCAACACCCCAGCATGTAATAGTAAAACTCACAAATCTTAGAACCAAGGAAACCATTTTAAGGGCAGTTAGGGGGAAGAGATTCCTTACGTACAGAGGGAGGAACATCAGAATAACTTCAGACCTATCCACAGAGACCTGGCAAGCCAGAAAGGCCTGGCAAGACATATTGAGGGTACTAAATGAGAAGAACATGCAGCCAAGAATACTTTATCCAGCAAGGCTGTCATTTAGAATGGATGGAGAGATGCAGAGCTTCCAAGACCAGCAGAAATTGAAAGAATATGTGACCACTAAGCCGACCCTGCAAGAAATATTAAGGGGGGTTCTATAAAAGGAGAAAGACCCCAAGAGTGATATACAACAGAAATTTACAGGAACAATCTATAAAAACAACGTCTTCACAGGCAACATGATGACAATTAATTCATATCTTTCAATAATCACTCTCAACGTGAATGGCCTAAATGCTCCCATAAAATGGCACAGGGTTGCAGATTGGATAAAAAGACAGGACCCATCCATATGCTGTCTACAAGAGACTCATTTTGAACCTAAAGATACATCCAGACTGAAAGTGAAGGGATGGAGATCCATCTTCCATGCCAGCGGACCTCAAAAGAAAGCTGGGGTAGCAATTCTTATAGCAGACAAATTAGATTTTAAACTAAAGACTGTAGTTAGAGACACAGAAAGAAACTATATCATTCTTAAAGGGTCTATCCAACAAGAAGATCTAACAATTGTAAATATCTATGCCCCCCCAACATGGGAGCAGCCATCTACATAAGCCAACTGTTAACCAAAATAAAGAGTCATATTGATAACAATATGTTAATTGTAGGAGACCTCAATACTCCACTCTCAGCAATAGACAGATCATCTAAGCAGAAATTCAACAAGGAAACAAGAGCTTTGAATGATACACTGGACCAGATGGACCTCATAGATATTTACAGATCATTCCACCCTAAAACAACAGAATACTCATTCTTCTCAAGCACACATGGAACTTTCTCCAGAATAGACCACATACTGGGTCACAAACAGGTCTCAACCGATACCAAAAGATTGAGATTATTCCCTGCATATTCTCAGACCACAATGTTTTAAAACTGGAACTCAATCACGAGAAAAAATTTGGCAGAAATTCAAACACTTGGAAGCTAAAGACCACTCTGCTCAAGAATGTTTGGGTCACAGGAAATCAAAGAAGAACTTAATTCATGGAAACCAATGAGAACGAAAACACACCGGTCCAAAACCTATGGGATACTGCAAAGGTGGTCCTACAGGGGAAATACATAGCCATCCAAGCCTCACTCAAAAAAATAGAAAAGTCCCAAATTCACCAACTATAC
Source organism: Phoca vitulina (assembly GCF_004348235.1). NCBI lineage: Eukaryota > Metazoa > Chordata > Mammalia > Carnivora > Phocidae > Phoca > Phoca vitulina. The sequence goes on from NW_022589930.1 coordinate 12,865, forward strand.
ACCTTAAAGAACTAGAGAAATAGCAACAAACAATGCCTAAGCCATGCATTAGAAGAGAAATAATTAAGATTAGAGCAGAGATCAATGAATTAGAAACCAGAAACACAGTAGATCAGATCAACGAAACTAGAAGTTGGTTCTTTGAAAGAATTAATAAGATCGATAAACCACTGGCCAGACTTATCCAAAAGAAAAAAGAAAGGACCCAAATTAATAACATTATGAATGAAAGGGGAGAGATCACGACTAACACCAAGGAAATAGAAACAATTATTAGAAATTATTATCAAAAACTATATGCCAATAAACTGAGCAATCTGGATGAAATGGAAGCCTTCCTGGAAACCTCTAAGCTGCCAAGACTGAAACAGGAAGAAATGGACAACATGAATAGGCCAATAACCAGTAGCGAGATTAAAGCAGTGATCAAAAACCTCCCAAAAAACAAGAGTCCAGGGCCTGATGGATTCACTGGGGAACTCTACCAAACATTCAAAGAAGAAATAATACCTATTCTACTGAAGCTGTTTCAAAAAATAGAAACAGAAAGAAAACTTCCAAACTCATTCTATGAGGCCAGCATTACCTTAATCCCCAAACCAGGCAAAGACCCCATCAAAAAGGAGAATTTCAGACCGATATCCCTGATGAATATGGATTCCAAAATCCTCAACAAAATCCTAGCTAATAGGATCCAACAATACATTAAAAGGATCATCCACCACGACCAAGTGGGATTTATCCCAGGGATGCAAGGATGGTTCAACATTTGCAAATCAATCAATGTGATAGAACACATTAATAAGAGGAGGGAGAAGAAACATATGGTCCTTTCAACTGATGCAGAAAAGCATTTGACAAAATACAGCATCCTTTCCTGATTAAAACTCTTCAGAGTATAGGGATAGAGGGAACATTCCTCAAGTTCATAAAATCCATCTATGAAAAACCCACAGTGAATATCATCCTCAATGGGGAAAAGCTGAGAGCCTTTCCCTTAAGATCAGGAATACGTCAAGGGTGCCCACTCTTACCACTATTGTTCACATAGTACTAGAAGTCCTAGCAACAGCAATCAGACAACAAAAAGAAATAAAAGGGATTCAAATTGGCAAAGAAGAAGTCAAACTCTCTCTTTTTGCAGATGACATGATACTTTATGTGGAAAACCCAAAAGACTCCACCCCCAAGTTATTAGAACTCATCCAGCAGTTCAGCAATGTGGCAGGATACAAAATCAATGCACAGAAATCAGTTGCTTTCTTATACACTAACAATGCAACTGTAGAAAGAGAAATTAGAGAAACAATTCCATTTACAATAGCACCAAAAACCATAAGATACCTTGGAATAAACCTAACCAAAGAGGTAAAGGATCTATACTCTAGGAACTACAGAACACTCATGAAAGAAATTGAAGAAGACACAAAAAGATGGGAAAATATTCCATGCTCATGGATCAGAAGAATAAACATTCTTAAAATGTCTATGCTACCCAGAGCAATCTATACCTTCAATGCCATCCTGATCAAAATTCCAATGACATTTTTCAAAGTGCTGGAACAAACAATCCTAAAATTTGTATGGAATCAGAAAAGACCCCGAATCGCCAAGGAAATGTTGAAAAAGAAAAACAAAGCTGGGGGCATCACGTTGCCCAATTTCAAGTTATATTACAAAGCTGTGATCACCAAGACAGCATGGTACTGGCACAGAAACAGACATACAGACCAATGGAACAGAATAGAGAACCCAGATATAGACCCTCAACTCTATGGTCAAATAATCCTCAACAAAGCAGGAAAAAACATGCAATGGAAAAAAGACAGACTCTTCAATAAATGGTGCTGGGAAAATTGGACAGCCACATGCAGAAGAATGAAACTCGACCATTCTCTAACACCATACACAAAGATAAACTCAAAGTGGATGAAAGACCTCAATGTGAGACAGGAATCCATCAAAATCCTAGAGGAGAACGTAGACAGTAACCTCTTTGACATCGGCCACAGCAACTTCTTTCAAGATACATCTCCAAAAGCTAGTGAAACAAAAGCAAAAATGAACTTTTGGGACTTCATCAAGATCAAAAGCTTCTGCACAGCAAAGGAAACAGTCAACAAAACAAAGAGGCAACCCACAGAATGGGAGAAGATATTTGCAAATGACATTACAGATAAAGGGCTGGTATCCAAGATCTATAAAGAACTTCTCAAACTCAACACCCAAAAAACAAATAATCAAGTCAAAAAATGGGCAGAAGATATGAAAAGACACTTCTCTGAAGACAACTTACAAATGGCTAACAGACACATGAAAAAATGTTCATCATCATTAGCCATCAGGGAAACTCAAATCAAAACCACACTGAGATACCACCTTACATCAGTTAGAATGGCAAAAATGGACAGGGAACGAAACAACAAATGTTGGAGAGGTTGTGGAGAAAGGTGAACCTCTTACACTGTTGGTGGGAATGCAAGTTGATACAGCTACTTTGGAAACCAGTGTGGAGGTTCCTCAAAAAATTAAAAATAGAGCTACCCTATGACCCAGCAATTACACTCCTGGGTATTTACCCCAAAGACACAGATGTAGTGAAAAGAAGGGCCATATGCACCCCAGTGTTCATAGCAGCAATGTCCGCAATAACCAAACTGTGGAAAGAGACAATATACCCTTCAGCAGATGAATGGTTAAAGAAGGTGTGGTCCATATATACAATGGAATATTATTCAGCCATCAGAAAGGATGAATACCCAACTTTTACATCAACATGGATGGGACTGGAGGAGATTATGCTAAGTGAAGTAAGTCAAGCAGAGAAAGTCAATTGTCATATGGTTTCACTTACCTGTGGAACATAAGGAATAGCATGGAGGACATTAGGAGAAGGAAGGGAAAAATGAAGGGGGGGTATTCGGAGGGAGAGATGAACCATGAGAGACTATGGACTCTGAGAAACAAACAGGGTTTTAGAGGGGAGGGGGGATTGGTTAGCCCAGTGATGGGTACTAAGGAGGGCACGTTCTGCATGGAGCACTGGGCGTTATACGAAAACAATGGATCGTGGATCACCACATCAAAAACTAATGATGTATTGTATGGTGACTAACATAACATAATAAAATTTAAAAAAATAAAAAAAAAAAAAGAAGTTGAGGGTTAGGGGGTGCCTGGCTGTCTCAGTCAGAGGAGCGAGCAGCTCTTGACCTCAAGGTCATGTGTTCGAACTCTTTGTGGAGTCTAGAGATTACTTAAATAAATAAAACTTAAAAAAAAAAAAGTTTAGGGTTAACCATGTGAAGAAGTTGTATCCAAATTAACTAAGGGACTGGAGGGATAGTTTGTGGGGTGGCCAGTGGTCTAGTTATATCCACCCCAATCCTCTCCACCATGGGTGTCAGTGTGTTGGTGGCTGGGACTGTGGGGGAGGCTCCACGTGAGGTGTTGTCCCTCAGGTGGGCACTCCCAGACAGCAGCCTTGGAAGGAAGGGTCAGGACACACACTAGGGCTGAGAGCCACTGCCCAACTCTGGAACTGTCCACCTTCTAGCTTATTGCAATAGGAGTTTAAACATTCTCATTGTTTAGGCCACTTTTAGCTGGGCATTCTATTTCTTATAGCCAAAAGCATTCTAACTGAACAAGAGTTTTTGATGCCTCAAAGATAGTAACAGAGAGAGACCTGGACACAAGTTGATCAGAATTATAGTGTGGGAAAACAGGCTGAGGAGAATCAAGAACGAGCATGAGGACTTTGGGAAGGCTAATCACAGGAGATGGATTGTATCAAAGCAGCTCAACTGTTATAAGTCATTGAAGGATGCTTTCTAAATAACTGTAGTCCCAGTTTAGCAGCAATCGTGATTTCTTCCAAAAACTGGAATGTGTCACAAATTATGTCCTGCCTACAAGCTGATTCCACTTGCTTAATTTTGAACATCTCTAAAATGCAAGTTCAAGATCCTAATTCTTAGTTCTCACAGCATTTCTCATATGCATTAAAGTCTGGTAAGGTCCTTAACATGATTACAACAAAAAGAGCAAGCTCTTTCTCACATAGAGCTTTGAGAAAAACAAAAATAAAATAGACTTAACATATTTGCAAATGTATTCTACCTTACATAAAGTACATATAAACTATCCTCTTGCTTTGAAGGAAGAAAATGTAAAAGAACTTATTCTCAATTCTTTTTTTCAGCTTCCAAGAATTTGAGAGTATTTCTAATTGCTTCTTTTAGTATCTGTTGATCTCTTTCCAAGTGAGGGAAGGATAAAAATTATCTATTATTCTATTTATCATAGATATACAGAATCTGTGTTTGGTATTATTCTCATTTAATTTTTGCAAATAAACTCAGAGATTGTCCCATCAGTGCATATTTGCAAATATTAAAAATAAATATAAAATAAATAATAAATAATGCACGTCATTTTTTATTGCCTTCTACCTCTATCTCATTTGTTTCTCAGATCAGTGACCTACAGGCTTGCAAGAAGTCTCTCTGCAGGGCACATATTACATTAAGCATAATGCAGAAAGCACAATGGGAAAACATTTCTTGTGGTCCCTTAAATGAATGCATATGATTATAAAATTTATTTATTCATATAAATGTTAAAATATCACAGTGCAAGCTTTATTGAGGTTTAAATGAAATTGATTCAGTGAAAGTGAAAATTAGAGTAGTCATTCATAAAAATGATAAACTCAAACAGAAAAGAAATTCATGTGGACTTGAAAATAATAAGTGAATTTCATCAAGTCTGATTTTTAAAAATCCTAATAATGAATTAAAAAATAATGAGCTAACATTTATGGACTACTCACTTTATGCTTGTTGACTTTTTAAATTCTTTTACAAATGTCATGTCCAAATAATTTATATGCTTACATGTTAAATTTAGTTATTATAAAATTTTAGGAAGAAATTATTTACCATTAAATGGGAAAAGCAAGTACTTTGGATGGATGTGACTACCCAGAGTTCAAAATAATGGTTTAATTTCCATAGACTTCACCTGAGTCTCTTCAGCTAAATCTACCTGATGTCATTTGAGGGATAATTAAATTAGTTGTCAGTACAAACATATGAGCTTAATCACTAATTTTGGAAGAAAAAGAAGGAAATTTAGAAGTCACTTAAATCCATAAAAAATAGTTAAGCAAAATTTAATGTAAAATTAACATGTATATTTTTAGATTAATTTAAAGGATAGTATCAATAGATCATTAATTTCTTAATAGATGCCAAGTATATTCAGACTTTCTATGCATTTGTATTGCTCTATTTCTATACCATAGTTGTCATCCTTTAAGACAGCCTTTGAAACAAAATCTTATGTAAGAAAGTCCAATAAAAAACACAGAATTGCTCACAGGGGTCCAGAAATATTCACTTCAACATCCACTACCAATGAACTGTGAACCACTCTCACCTCTCCACACCCAAGGATTATGCAGAATCCTAAGGATTGCTTATAGCATATTTATTTTGATTTCTTCCATCATCTATACAAAGGTATTGATATCAACATTAAGATGTCTCTGGCTCATTTACACAATTTTATAATGAAAGGAATAAGTTATTAAAAATTGGGAGGGTAGTTACATCTTGCCAAATTTTACAGACTTTTTTTCTGTTTTATGTAAACATATTTATAGACATTTTGCTACTACACATTATAAAATTGTTGATATAATAGAATATAATTATAGTCTCCATAACTGTTCATATACACTATTGTTATTATATGTGTTTTTACATATATTTTTATAAATAGATAGATGACAAAAGCACTTGGGGATATTAGATATGGAAGTGATTATTTTTCACTAAAGTATATTGAGGTTTTTTTTAATTGAAATCCTCATGGTGATTATATTTTTTTTCATTTTTTAAAAAATTTTAACAGTTCTCCTAATTTTCCAAGAATTACCTTGTCTCCCTTTCTTTATTCTGCTAAGGTTACCTCCTTCTTTGGGAGAATAGAGGTGACCAGGCTCAAATTTACCTTAAATCCCATCTCTCTATATTCTAACATTCATATTTATAATACATTTTGTTTTTCCTTGAACAGTCTCAAAAGTAGATTTGTTTTGTTTCTATTATTTTCTTTGATTAAGTCTTTTTTGTTCTTTACCCATTGTACAATTAAGTTTCCTCTCAGGTCATCAATTTTGCCACTTTATTTATTTATTTTTTTTAAAGGTTTTATTTATTTATTTGAGACAGAGAGAATGAGAGAGAGAGCACATGAGAAGGGGGAGGGTCAGAGGGAGAAGCAGGCTCCCTGCTGAGCAGGGAGCCCGAATGCGGGACTCGATCCAGGGACTCCAGGATCATGACCTGAGCCGAAGGCAGTCGTTTAACCAACTGAGCCACCCAGGCGCCCAATTTTGCCACTTTAACTTGATGTTTATACTCTGCCTAAACATATCTGCAAGGTTTTTCATTCTAAATAGAATACAAATTTCCCCAAAGTCATCAGCTCATCAGCCATATTCCTTTTCAATGCCTGAACATAAAAACTTGAATCTCCTCGTCATTGTTCTATAGAGAGCTTAGTGAATCATCAGTCTTCTCCAACAATCTTTCTAGAAATCCCTAGGTAGTGTTAACATGTTCCACTACCTGCCCTAGCTCACATTTACATTCACAGCCTACTGTCTGGTTGTAGACTTCTGTTCTACATGATATCTCCACCCTATTGAATTTGGATTTTCTCAGGCTGAAGTTGCCTTCCCCTATATTTCTTTGGCTCATGTGTAGGCATAGATTATTTTCTCCATTTTACACAATGAAAATAACATCTAAGCTACACAAGAGTTAACAAAACCTACCTGAAAGCTAAAGGATTTTAAAATTTTAATGACACTATTGATAAGTCTACAATTAACCACTAGAAGTGCTACTCTTTTATTCCAAAGGTGCAAGCCCTTTATATGGCTCTACTAATAGGTGGATCTATGTCCAGCTCCTAGCTTGCCTCCCTCTGATCAAGGTCAGTTCCCTACTTGCTCTCATTTTAAGGCCATATTTCAAGCTCATGAACCTTCTCATGGACGTGACTTGTCCAGAGCACATACCCTCCCCAGTGTCTATCACCCAGTCACCCCATCCCTCCCACCCCACCCTCCACTCCAGCAACCCTCAGTTTGTTTCCTGAGATTAAGAATTCCTCATATCAGTGAGGTCATATGATACATGTCTTTCTCTGTTTGACTTATTTCGCTCAGCATAATACCCTCCAGTTCCATCCACGTCGGTTCCATTCTTTTTTAACAGCTTCTCCTCCCACTCAAAGATAAAGTTTTGGCTGCATGCTGGGGACATGGCTCTTGTGAAAAAGTGTTTGAATATATCATTCATGCAGTCATTTAAAAGATATTTATGGAGTCCTTATTCATTGTGAGAACTTTTGCTAGTTCTTGAAATGTAACAGCGACAAAAATCAATGAAGATAACAACTTCCTGTGCAGTTTATATTCTGATGCTAAGAGGCAAACAATAAACAGATAATTTTTTGAGCTTTTTAGAAAGTATTAAGTGATATGGGGAAGAAGGTGCAGGGAATGGAGTCAAGTAAGGGCTAGAAAGAGTGTTTGAAAAAGATACAATTTTAAATAAGATTGTCAGACTAGGCTTCACTTGAGAAAGTAATTTTTGAAGAAGGATTTGAAAGAGTTAAGAGAGTTAGCATAGTGGGTACCTGAGGACAGGGCACTGTAAAAAAACAGATACAGTAGTCCTCCCTTATCCATAAAGGACATGTTCCGAGAACCCAGTGAATGACTGAAACCACGATAGTACTGAGCTCTATGCAAACTGTGTTTTTTCCTATACACACCGACCTGTGATAAAGTTGAACTTATAAATTAGTCACAGTGAGAGATTAACAGCAATAACTACTAACAAAATAGAACAGTTATAAAAATATACTGTAATAAAAGTTACATGAATGTCGTCTCTTTCTCAAAATACCTCATTGTACTGTACTCATCCTTCTTCTTGTGATGCTGTAAGGTGATAAAATGCCTGTGACGAGAAGAAATGAGGTGAATAACATAGGCATTGTGTCATAGTGTTAGGCTACTACTGACCTGACAATAAGTCAGAAGGAGGACCATCTGCTTTGGACCACATTTGACCTCAGGTAACTGAAACCGCAGAAGGGAAACAACTATGCAGGCAATGCAAAAACCCTAAAGTGTGGGCATGCCTGATGTGTCTGGGAAATAATAAGGAGTTGAATTTATTTATTTTTTATTTTTTATTTATTTATTTATTTATTTATTTATTTATTAAGATTTTATTTATTTATTTGACAGAGAGAGACACAGCGAGAGAGGGAACTCAAGCAGGGGGAGTGGGAGAGGGAGAAGCAGGCTTCCTGCTGAGCAGGGAGCCTGATGTGGGGCTCAAACCCAGGACCCTGGGACCATGACCTGAGCCGAGGGCAGACACTTAATGACTGAGCCACCCAGGCGCCAAGGAGTTGAATTTAATTGTAACGATGAACAAGGGAGAGTGCACAAGGAAATGGAAGTCAGAGATGTAATGGAAGACAACTAGATGGGGTTTATAAGCTATTTTAAGAACTTAAATTTTGGGGTGCCTGGGTGGCTCAGTCATTAAGTATCTGCCTTCCGCTCGGGGTCATGATCCTGGGGTCCTGGGATCTGCCCACATCGGGCTCCCTGCTCAGCAGGAAGCCTGCTTCTCCCTCTCCCACTCCCCCTGCTTGTGTTCCCTCTCTAGCTGTCTCTCTTTCTGTCAAATAAATAAATAAAATCTTAAAAAAAAAAAAGAACTTAAATTTCTATTCTGAGTGAAATAGTTGAATTTTGTGAAGAGGAGTGGCATAACCTGACATACATTTTTCACGAATGACTCTGATTGTTCAAGATTAGACTCTAGCAGAAGGATGGAAGCATCCAGAGGAGCAAGGAAGTCATTGCAGTAATCTGAGCCAGAAATTACAAAGCCCAGGGCCAGAATAGCAGCAGTGAATGACTATTTCCGAGGCTAAGACAAATTACATGTGAATTATGAGGGAAAGAAATCATGATCAGCCCGAGAGAGAGAGAGAGAGAGAGCAACCAGGAAGCATGATTGTCATCAATAGAGTTGGGAAAAGTTTGAGACAGTGAAGTTTAATGGAGTTTAGTTTGGGGCATGAAAAATGTGAAATATCTATTTTTCAACAGGGTAGGATCCCAGGCAGTTCGATGGAAAAATTAAGCTGAAGCTTGGAAGCGAGGTCTGGAGATACTTACCTAGACATTTAATCTCATGATACTGGACAAGACCATGGACGGATGAGAGGGGCAAGAAAGGAGATGAAAAAGAGAACCAAAAGGAGCTCTGGAATTTTTGGTCATTAGAGATTTGCAAGAAATGGAAACCAGAAAAGGTGACTGAGGAGAGACAAGGGATATGGGAATAAAACCAGAAGAGAGAATGATATCCTAAAGTTAAGAGAAGAAAGTTTATCAGGGACTAGGGAATGATAAACTGTGCCAATGCTGTTAAGAAATCAAATAATTTGTGTAATGACAAGTTACCATCAGGTTTAGCTGCACAGAGGTCTCTGTTGACTTTGACGAGAGCAGTTTTGGAGTAGTAGAAGCATTTTAAGAAAAAAATAGGGGATGAGTTGGATGCAGCAAGTAATGTGGCTACCATGTGAGGCAAAGAAATAATCACAAATATATTCTTATATTTTTCTTATAAACAAAAATAATTCTTGGAGACTATGAATTCTATAGACAAATTTATAAAATAAATGTTTTACTAAGGAAAACATGCTTTCCAGAGTTGCAAGTCTGCCCTTAATGAAAAAACTTTTTTATATTATTATATAGTACAGTTTGTCCTGGAAGTCACAGCTCCAAATTCCCTCTCCTTCACTAATTTTATACCAGATGTTAACTAACTAGGATTTAAATAAAACCTTGAAACATTAAAAAAAAAAAATGCCTGGATTTTCAGTAAAGTAACAAATAATGATACATAGGACAACATACATCCTAAAACCTGTAAATTGATACACACACTTTTTAGTTATTTCAGATATCATACTTTAAAATAAAAGTTGTTTTTGCCCTTACTCTAAAAAATATCATTGCATCACATTTTTATAAATAAAGACTTATTTGGTTTGTTTGGGTGATTGTGGCATAAGAAAATTAGTTTATCTTGAAGGCAAATTAAGACTTCTTTTTCGTAGGATACTAAAACTTCTTGAAATTTTAAAATTATGAATTTTTAAAACAGCCTGTTTTCATAAAAAAATGGAGGATTTTAGCCAGGATCCTGTCATTACGTGGAAAATTTTCTAGGATTTTTTGTCATCAGCTGGTCACCAAGTCTACTTTTTTCATTCCCTAGTACTTAATTTCTAGAAATAGTATCAGTACTTAGGCTGTGGATTTCCACAGATTCAAGGCTTAGATTAGGTTTGGTGGGAAAACACCTAAGGCGGCAAAGCCAGACAGGTAAAAAGAACCAAGAGCTGAACTAGAGTCAAGTCCAAAAAGGAAAGAGGGTAATTCAAGAATCCTACAAACTAAAGGGACCAGAAGCTGATATCAAAATGTGAGTAAACATTAGGACTCTGAGATAAAGTTTGTTGATGAGTGGTTGACTGTAGTCAGAAAAGAAAGAGAAGAAGGGTGATATAGAAAATTGTCTCCAGTTTATGTTAATGTATCAGCAAAGGAATTTATGTAGGTAGACAAATTTATGTAGGTACTGAATGAGATTTATGTAGGTACTAGAATTCATTTTAGATCTTTCATTCAAAAACTAGTTACTTACTTTATGTAAGCTTTGTGCTGAACATTGGATACAATTGTGAGAAAGGTAGACCTAATTATTTGATAAATATTTACGGGGTACCTACTATGTGCCAGGAGTGAATGATGAATAAAGTCTCTGACATTAAGGAGTTTATACTCCATTTGAGAAAATAGAGTCATAAACATCTCGTTTCAATACAAAAATAAGCAGACATACAAATGAAAACAAAACAGAACAAAACACATGTCCAACAACAATACTTTTTAGGTGCATAGAGAAACTAATGGCATATGTCAATGTTTCATTTCAAGACCGCCACAAGAAGAAAAGTTAAAGAGGTCAAATCAAATCTGTTCTTTAGTAGGGGCATTTTCCATAAAAGAGAATGGCTAGCTAATCATTGTTAAAGTGGATATGAAAAAGGAAAGTCTAAAGATCCTTAGAATCCCTTATTCTGGTTCTCTATGCCATTGGTTAGGTAAGGATCTAACTTCTAAACATAAGGCTGCCCATAGAATCTCACTGACCATCAAAAAAAGAATTCCAAATAACTGCTTTCAGAGAAGGCATAAAAAAAAAAAAAAAACCACACACAACTGCTGAAGCAATTATACAATTAGCTGAAGATAATTGCAAAACCAGACATAAACACATACACAAACAAAACCCTGCAGGCAAAACACAAAATAACTTCCCACAGCCAAAACATTTCTGAATTAATTACATAATCATCCCAGCCGTTCTAAAGAGGTGGTCATTTTTCAGTCACAATATAATCCCAGCTATGGGATTCTTCAAAAACAATCATGAGATTTCTCAAATATAAAACAGTGGTCAGCTATAATTAGTCATGTGATTCCTCAAAGATCCAGAAATTCTTTAGACATAAGACACTGACAAGAAACCGAGTGTATAGCCCTGGTTCCCCATGGAGAACCCCCCAATATCAAACCACTTCTGTAGACTCTCACTCTGAAGAGTGTTTACCACCTAACCAAAACCATATATTCAGATCCTTAATTTGGACTGCTCCAAAATCCAACAGGACAAACATCCTTAAGATGGTCACAAAACTTTGATAAACAAGGGCTCTGAAAATGAGCTCACTTTGCTGAGTGTCAGCAAAACCTTACTGGTTGATCACAGCACCAAAAAAATTGAAGAAACACAAATAATCTCAACATCAAATTTGGTGTGGCTTTTTTTTCGCTTCAGTCATGGCACTAGCTTTACTTGCATGGGTCCTCATGAGGCAGGCAAACATTTATGGATTATTTCCAACAATTTTAAAATATCTTTTTTTTTGCAAATCAATTATTTGTACATGTTAAAGTTTATTTACAGCCTGCTGCAAGATGAGAGCCTCATGCAGGCCTGTTTCAAAATTCCTTCCTGGAAAGGACATCTTACAAGAAAAGGGGATAGTTAGATAATAATAGGTGAAAGATAAGGGAAAAAAAATAGGTAAAAGATCATGGTTAGTTGAAAGTCAGCTGGCTGGGCGAGTTGTTACCTTCTTATTAAGTCATAATATCATTTAGCTCCATCAGAAAATAGAATATTTTATCAGAAATGCTAATCTCTTCCAAGAAAGAGGTTTACAAAGTAGATTCTGTTAAAAAAAATAATGAAGTTTCTGGTAATTTTTCTTTCATGGTGGTAAGTATACAAATCTTTCATGTACTGCCTATTCATTGAATCTATACTATGTGTTGGGAACTGTGTTAGGAAGTGGGGATGCATTTGGGGAAGGGGAAGATTGGTCAGCATGCAAGTAGGGGTGGAGGTATCCCATAAAGCAGTTGAAAAGGTCACTTTAAGCTAAATCCTAGTGGAATAGGATTTAAAAACTTCAGGGAAGAACAATGCAGTTAGTAGAAAAGCATGACGAAAGCCCCCTGAAATGGAAAAGAAGGTGGTGGGAACTGGAAACCAGAATGTCAGTCTGGCTAGAAAACAGAATTTAGGCTGGATGTAAAAATTGCCAGGGTCAAGATGACCCAGCGCTGCCATCTGGACCAGGAAATTGACTTTTTCTAAAAGTAATAGAAAGCCACAGAAAGCTATAGAATTTTGAGCAAAAGCATGGAATAATCTGATTTTATTTTCTAATTTATTGATTGATCATATAACTTGACTTTGAATTTGAGCTATTCTTCAATCATACTCTGGTAACACCTTCTTTTATGTTCTTTTGAAAACAAGTAAAACCCTGAGCAAAGTACTCACTTTTCGATATTAAAAGCCTCGGCTAGTTTAAATCTTTGTTCTCAAATTTGTAATCTGCATCTTCTCCCTTGACTTAAGCCAGCTCCCTGAAGGCACAGAGTGAGGTTGGGGTGAGGGGAGTTGGTTCTGTGGTTGTGGGACAACTCCAGACCTTTCTTTTCATGATCTACTTTACTTCGCCCATCAGTAGTTTTTGCTGCTTCACTGGTCACCGGTAACTGGCCCCTAATGCCTTCTCCAAGGCAGAACTTCCAGCGCTGGCATTTTCAGAGGTATTGTGAACCCTTCAAAGGGCTCTGGAGAGCTTGTCCATGGCTGTGTCCAGACACATGAGGAATCCACTTCCTGCTGTAGTCTTTCATCCTGCCCCTCAGACTCCTAAACTCCCACTCACAGTTGTATTCCCTTAAGCTGAATAAGCGTCTTGGGTAGGATGCAGGCCAACTTGGCTCGATGATGCTGGGAACATACTTTTTTCCTTTTTTCCACACCAGACAAAATCACTGCAATTCCTGTTAGGCCAACAACTCTTGGCTTGAAAGACTTGATAGAGAGAGGCTGGTGAAGGAATTGATTTTAGTAAGGACAGTCCTGGTAGTTCATCATTAGCCCCTAGTTAGACAGATTCAGTTTGGGGGCACTCTTTGGATTTTAGTGTCTGTTCTTTGTTTACTATTTAGTTTGTGGCCTCTGGCTCTGGGTCATTATGCTTTTTCTAAGGTAAGAGCAAATGTCTCTGTTAAACCTCCTGTTACCATAGAAGAGTTCATTTTGTTTCCTATGTGGAGAATGGCTTTGAAAGTATAAGAGTAGGAATATGGAGTAGCCAATGCAAAAATCCAGGGGAGGATGATGACAACTTTGACTTGGATAGCAATACCCAATCAGTCAATAGTTATTAATGAGCATCTATTGTATGTCAGTGTTTTTAAGCCCTTACAATTTGAAAATGAACAGCACAGATAGAAGCCTTGCTCTCTAGGAGTTTGCATTCTAGTTGGGAAAAATGGACAGCAAAGTAAAATAATAATAATGTTGATGACAACAATTCTCATAAGAATAATTGCTATGAAGAATATAAAATGTAACAGTGGCTTAGAAAGATGTGGATAGATTTGAGATCTACCATGGAGACCTAGTTTTGGGATTTGATAGCATATTGGCTTGGATGGTAATAATCAAAGATGACTCCTAGATTTGGGATATGATTGTGCCCATAGTGTGGATGGTCACGTCATTCACTGAGAAAGGGAAGACATCAGTGAAACATAAGCTTTAAGGGAACTTAAGAGTTCAGTATGGGATATATTAAGTGTGAGATCTGTGAGACATCCAAATGAAAATGTCAAAGAGGAATTCAGAATGAAGTTATATAACTCAAAGGAGAGTCTTCATCTTACAGATGGTATTTAATGCTGTGAAAATAGATGTGATCTCACAGAGTGAAACTGGAGAGAAAGAAGAGAATTTTAATGTGAACAGAAGCACAGTGTTCACATGAAAATCTGTCAATAAGACTCAATTGACAGAGATATCTATCTTTCCTTTTTTCTTAAAGATCATGTTTAACTTTTACTTTTCAAGTTTACTTTGGATACCATTTCCTTCAGAAAGCTTGTTCTTAATACATACCTTGGGAAAGCTGGATAAAGAGAAGAGTACTTGTCAGGATTCTAGAAGATAAGCTAGGGAAGGGAAATTGGGGGAGCTAGCCTGTGGCTATGGAGCTTTTAAGCAGAGTGAGAACTTACATGGTTCAATGGTAAGACTAATTTAGCAATCTTAGAGATGAGCTAAACTTTAAATCTGTTGATCTAGGAAAAGATATAAAAATATTAAGTTAATACTGAATGGATTTATAAGCAAGGACAAACAAAACAGAAAATAGTACTAAGAGGGCCAAGAAGAGGTAGAGCTGAAAAGATGTCATGAGACACCAGCATAAAGCTGCCCCTGGCCCCATCATGAGGAGCCGTGTGCTGGCTTATGGGTAGGAAGCTTGCTGTTGAGACCATTGAATTGGTTAGGCAAACAGAAAGAAGAGCATGCTCAAAAACATAGGGGTTGAAATTAGATGGTGCTTTCTCATACACATTTTCCTTGTTGGATTATTTCTGGACATATCTCTATGTCTATTTACACATATAAATGAAATTTACATTTTTTCTCTTCCATGGAAAATCAAGAGCCTAACAAGATGTGGAAATAGAAAGAAACAGTAAGATGTGAGTGGTATCAAATAAGGAGCCTAAACCCAGAGAATGCAACTACGTACAAGTGTGATGTGTGTAATGGAAGGAAAATTCCAAGGATTTCTAGATCTCCAGTGTATATTACTGGGATGCCTTTTACAGCAAGAAGGAAGTTAAAAGGTGTCACTATATGTGACATTTATATGACTATATATATATAACATATATATATATATACGACTATATAGTGACATATATATGACTATATATGTGTGTGTGTGTGTAATAGAAAACACTCCAAAACCTGTCAAAATTTCAAAAATCTTCTATTTAAAAATGTCTCGTGAAGAGAGTAATATTTATGCAGAATGCTCGTTTTTATGGCTTCAGAAATGCATGGCTGGGTACAGTTGAGCTGTGCCGAATCAGACATTGTCTAAGGCTGGAAAGAGAGCAAATGTGCCCTGATACAATCAACTGCTTACTGAGCGTCTGTTCCATTGGTTTGGATGAATGAATTGAATCAATTACTTTCATTCCATCACCAAATACTTAGAGTACGTGTCTTAAACAGCACAATTGGGACCACTGGTTGGTCATTTAAGTAAATAAGTTGGTTAACACTGGGGATTTTACAAAGAGAGATGATGTAGTCTTAATGTATTTTTCTAGTTCGCTCACCCACATCTAATTCAAAACTATTTTTTTGTTTTGTTTCTTTTAGTGACTCAGCTTTGAGATTTTTCCAAGTCATTGAAATTAATTTAAATAGCCTCTCTTTTCGTACTTACATCTCATTAGTTTACTTATTTACATAGTTCATTTATTTACTTATTATTTATTTACTTAATTACAATAGTAACTACAGCTGGAATAGGCAGTGCCTTTTTAAAGTTCAACTTAATGACTAAGAGAAATGTGTAGCTATACTAACAAGTTGACTGTCTAACTGCATTGTTGGTCTTGGTTACTATGTTTTACGTTAGGAAATGAGAGCATTGATTAATCTGGCAGGTTGTTTAAATGCAATTTGGAGAAGAGAGATCCTACTGTATTTACACATTCTAGGCTCTGCTGTTGTACATAGCGACAGTTGTAAATAACATAATTGCAGTCCCTAAATATCCTATTTCTTTATTTCAAACACATATCAACTCCAACACTATAGTCACTAACGAGCCAAATGGGCTGGAGAATACCATGAGGGAATAAGAAAAAGGATGGTAGTCAAAGAGAAGAAAAATCTGCTAGAACATAAAAAGTGGTTTGGGAAAGTACAAATGGCAAAGTGTATTCTGATCTTCCACTTCCAGAATTCCAAAATTTGATCTGACTTTATCCTATGTCTCTTCCTACATTAAACTTCAAAGTTCTCTAGACTAGAACATTGACCAATAAATCAAATATTCTTATTTATTTTCCTGGTGCCTAGATCCTTGAAACTATAGCCATACGGATGGTAGGGATACTCTCATTGGTAACCATTTCTTTTTATTCAATTAACATTTATTCTCTACCTTCTACCTATTTTACAATATGATAATCACAATAAATTGAGGCTAAGGAGAAAAATATAAGAAAAATGAAATCTTGAAGAGAAACAGCTGCTTCTCTTTTCTTGTCCCAACCCAAGTAGAAGAATCGTTACAAATAGTATAGGTGATATTTGTTTCCCTTTGAGCCTGCCCAGACATCTTGTATAGTCCTCACTGACTGCTTACATACCTGAACTATGTGACTTTGGAGGTAAGTCAGTTACTGTGTAAAAATGTGGCAACATGTGTATATATTAGGAAACAAAAAAGGATTTTTAAGATAGAGTTTAAAAATGCTTTGGCAAATCATGGATGGGAGAGATTGATATTATCTTTCAATGTGAATATGGTCTTGATCACTTTTTCTCAGATACTGTGCCCTTGCTCTATTACAGTCTGAATTCTCATGGTAAATTGTAGCTCCTCTGCACTGTATGGATATAGCCTCAGAACTGTCTCTGTATGTACATGTGCATCTGTTCATGTGTTCAACCTGACTGACCCAAAAGACCTTACAAAATACATCTGATTCAAAACAATAATAAATTGTTAAGGAAATCAAAGAAAACCAAGACTAGAAAAAAATTAAAGTCAGCACATAAAAATAAAATGATGTGTTCCTTTAGAGTTATTAAAAGTTGTTTTGAAGTGACCGTTTAAACATCCCTGTACTAATACCCATGAAGAACACACAATCAGCCTTAAGATTGATAGCCTCTATAGTACATAACAAAAATATATAAGTAAAGGAAAAGTTAGGTGTAGGGAAAGGCGTGAACTCATATTGAACATATTCAGATATTAGTGATATTATCACATTTCTGAAGTGATGAAACTAAGGTTGAAATTCTTCTGAATTCATGTGTCTTTTAAGTTAGAGTAGTATAAACTGTCCCACTTCAAAGTCCATGTTTTTCTCAGTATAACATGTTTCCTCTTCATGGAAGGAAATAATTAAAACAGGCAAAGACACCAACTTTTCAAAGTTCTCTTATCTAATGAATTATTTATTACTATTCTTTTTCTAATATGATAGAGCTCTCTTTTCTTAATGCTTTCACTAAGATTTTTTTTTTTTTGCTTAAGAAATTGGTTTTGTAATTAAAAATTAAAATAAGCAGAAAGACATGAAAAATCATTATGTTAAAGGCTATTCTCTCAATTGAAATTTACTGCCCTTTTGGATGTTGTTCCATGTTTTAATGCTCTAATTTTAAACCCAAGTTCAGTCTTTGGTAGTTGGGATTTATAAACTGCCAAATACTTCTAAGGGGAAAAAAATGCATTTCAAAGCCTAGGGGGAAAAGGGACTCACTTTGCTTTCTTGACATCAAACAGGACTTGTAAAACAGCACATTGATCAGTTAAATACAAATGAACTTGAATCATATGGATATAATTCTCTTAAATTAAATTTCCTTTAAAATAGGGATGGAATTAAACATTAAAAAGGAGAGGTTCACAAAGTCAAGCTTTTTTCCTTTGACATCTGTCTGCATAGCCTTAAACCCTAAAAGAATAAATCTTAGCAATATTAAATATGTGACATGCTGTCTTATTTAATACATAACTGATATATTATTGTTCATTATATTGACCATAAGAGAATTTCATTTGGGAAATATCTCAAAGTGGCCATAATTTCCCTCCTCATTTTGTTAGACAATTTAATTTTTGGCTTGTTTGTGTTTCAAGATGCGTGAGGAAATAGTGGTGAATGCAGGGAAAGAGAGTGAGGATCACTCTCTCAGGTTTTTAGTTGCCAAAAAGTCAATGAAAACAAGGACTACAGAATTAGTGGACATCAATGAAGAATGGAGGGAAGCTATTTGGATATTAGGAAAAGGAGGATTGATGCTGTCAGCTGGAAGGCAGCTAAGTCATAATGAATCTTCATGGAGACCACAGATGCCAAAGGGAGCTGTTCAGAATTGACTCTTTTATGTCTGATGCTTACCCATCTAAACAAACAGTAATAACAAACAAAAAGGGCCCAGCAGCTTCACAGTCACTCATATGGGATTTTTTGAATAAGTCAGTAAGAACAGCTTACTTGCCAAGGGCAATAACAAAAGGAAACATCTTTGGAGAGGCATAGGCAAAAAGAAGAAGACAGTGTTTGGAGAACAGTAAAACCCTCCTCTCTACTTCTCTTTTAAGGTCTAGCCTTTCCTGGAGGTATAAAGTTTTAAAATTGACTTAATGTGACTTAAAAGTTATGGGACTTGATCATTAATGGAGTCCACTATTTAGCAAGATAAAGTGTTTTAATCCAGAAAAGATAAGCTTCTTGCTTATACTTCACCAGCATGGTGCCAGTTTTTGTTGTTGTTTGTTTGTTTGTTTGTTTTTACTTTAACTGTAGTCTCATAAGATCATTCTGCAACAAAATTAGACCTGAAATATTAGACCTGAAAAATGAATATTGTTTTGTTTATTTAATAATTGTTTTGACTATCTACCATGTGCTTGATGCTAAACATAGGAGATGAAAAACACCCCTTAAGGAAGACAAACTCAAATGGAGGCGAATGGCACATAAACAAATGTATCAAAGGCCAAAAATGTATTATCTCAACCATTGTTAGCAGAATTCCTCTTGGAAAGAATGTTTGGTACAGCACCTAGATAAGGAGCTTGGAATAGAAAGTGAGACAATGATGAATTAGGGATTAACAGTAATACTCCAGGAATAATACATCCATGCAAGCAGGATTGAGAGTGCAGAAAGCAGTGAGGAGACAGATAACAGGAATAGGCTAAGTTAGAAAAAACATAAGAATATCCAAAGACGAATTAGATGTGGAGGTAAGATTTCATGAAGCCAGAATTACCCTGATACCAAAGCTAGATAAAGACACTATAAGAAAACAAAATTACAGATGAATATCTTAGATGAATATAGATGCAAAAATTCCCAACATGTTAGCAAACAAATTCAATAGCACATTAAAAAAGTCATACACAGGGGTGCCTGGGTGGCTCAGTCGTTAAGTGTCTGCCTTCGGCTCAGGTCATGACCCCAGGGTCCTGGGATCGAGCCCCGCATCGGGCTCCCTGCTTGGCGGGAAGCCTGCTTCTCCTTCTCCCACTCCCCCTGCTTGTGTTCACTCTCTCACTATGTCTCTCTCTGTCAAATAAATAAATAAAATATATAAAAAAAAAAGTCATACACAATGATCCAGTGGGACTACCTCCAGAATGCAAGGATGGTTCAACATATGCTAATCAATAAATATGGTACACCACATTCATAAAATAAAAAATAAAAAAATCATACAATTATCTCAATAGATACAGAATAATCACTTGATAAAATACAATATCCTTTCATGATAAAAATGCTCAACAAATTGATTTAGAACATACCTCAATATGATAAAGGCCATATATGACAAGGCAACAGATAATATTATGCTCAACGGTGAAAGGTTGAAAGATTTTCCTCTAGAATCAAGAACAAGATAACAACATAGTACTGGAATTTCTAGTGAGAGCATTCAGGAAGACAAAAAAATAAAGGACATCAAAATTGAAAAGGAAGAAAGAAAACTGTTTTTGTTTGTAGATGACATGATATTTTTTTAAAGATTTTAATTTATCTGAGAGAGAGACAGAGAGCACGAGCAGAGGGAGGGGGAGGGGGAGGGCAGAGGAAGAGGGAGAAGCAGACTCCCTGCCGAGAAGGGATCCTGACATGGGGCTTGATCCCAGGACCCCGAGATCATAACCTGAGCCCAAGGCAGAAGCTTAACTGACTAAGCCAGCCAGGTGCCTGTGTAGATGACATGATCTCATATATAAGAAATCCTAAAGACTCCACTAAAAAATTGTTAGAGCTAATCAACAAATCCAGGGAAGTTGCAGAATACAAAATCAGCATGCATAAATCAGTTGCATTTCTATACATTAACAACAAAATAACTGAAAAAGAAGCAAAAGAAACAATCCCATTCACAATGGCATGAAGAACAGTACAATACCGAGGAATAAATTTAACCAAGGAGGTGAAAGATCTGTGCAATGTAAACTACAAGACCAAGACTTTGATGAGAGAAACTTAAGAAAATACAAATAGAAAGATAACTGGGTTCAAGGATTAGAGGAAGGACTATTGTTAAATGGCCATACTACCCAAAGCCATCTATAGATTCAATGCAATTCCTATCAAAAATCCAATGTCATTTTTCACAGAAATAGAAAAACAATTCTAAATTTGTATGGAACCACAAAGACCCTGAATAGCCAAAGCAATTCTAAGAAAGAACAAAGCTGGAGGCATCACACTTCTTGATTTTGAACTATATTACAAAGCTATTGCAATCAAAACAGTATGGTACTGGCTTAAAAATAGACACATAGGCCAAAAGAACAGAATAGAGAATGAGAAATAAACCCATGCATGTATGGCCAATTAATTTATGACAAAAGAACCACGAATCTACAGTGGGAAAGAATAGTCTTTTCAATAAATGGTGTTGGGAAAACTGGATAACCACATGCAGAAAGATGAAATTGAACACCTTTTTTACACTGCTCACAAAATTTAACTCAAAATGGTTTAAAGACTTAAACATAAGACCTAAATCCATAAAATCCCTAGAAGAAAACATAGACAAATATCTCCTTGACATTGGTATTGTCAACGATTCTTTTGGATATTACACCAAAAGCACAAGCAACAAAAGCTAAATTAAGTAAGTGCAGCTACATCAAACTAAAAGCTTCTACATAGCAAAAGAAAGCATCAACAAAATGAAAAGTATTTTCAAATCATATATCTCTTAAGGGGCTAATATTCAAAATATATAAAGGCCTCACACAACTCAATAGCAAAAAAAAAAAACCAAAAAACCCACAAACAATATAATTTAAAAATGGGCAGAGGGACTGAATAGATTTTTTTTTAAAGATTTTATTTATTTGACAGAGAGAGACAGTGAGAGAGGGAACACAAGAAGGGGGAGTGGGAGAGGGAGAAGCAGGCTTCCCACGGAGCAGGGAGCCCAATGCAGGGCTCGATCCCAGGACCCTGGGATCATGACCTGAGCTGAAGGCAGACGCTCAATGACTGAGCCACCCAGGCACCCCTAGATTTTTTTTTTAAGAAGACATATAAATGGCCAACAGGTGCATGAAAAGATGCTCATCACTAATCATCAGGGAAATACCAATAAAAACCACAAAGAAATATCATCTCACACTTGTTAAATGGCTAGCATCAAAAAGTCAAGAGATAAACAAGTGATGGAGAGAATGTGGAGAAAAGAGAACCCTTGTGCATTATTGATGGGAATGCAAATTAGTACAGCCACTAAGAAAATAGTATAGAGGTTCCTCAAAAAATTAAAAATAGAACTACCAAATGATCTGGCAATTCTGCTTCTGGGTATTTATCCAAAGGAAATGAAAATAGGATCTCAGAGAGATATGTTTATTGCAGCTTTATTCAGAATAGCCAAGATATGGAAACAAAGTAAGAATCTGTCAATAAATGAATGGATAACGAGGTTGAGATATATGTATTGAGGTTTGTGGTATGAGGTATATGGTATCATTTAGCCATAAGAAAGGAGTAAATCTTGCCATTTGTGGCAACTTGAATGAACCTTGAGGACAATATGCTAAGTGAACTAAGCCAGACAGAGAATGAAAAATACTGTATGATACTTACATATGAAATCTGTAAAGCTGATCTCATAGCAACAGAGAGAAGAATGGTAGTTATCAGGAGCTAGGGGGTGGGGAAAATGGGGAGATACTGGTCGAAGAGTACAAGCTTCCAGTCCTGCAGATCTAAGCTTTAGTATGGTGATTATAGCTAATAATACTGTATTATACTCTTTAAAGTAGATCATAAATGTTCTCAGCTAAAAAAAGATGATAATTTTGTGACATGATGGAGTTGTTAGCTAGAGCTAAGGTGTCAATGATTTTCCAAGATATAAGTGTATTAAATCAATAGGTTGTACACCTTAAACTTACACGTTATATGTCAATTATATCTCAATAAAGTTGTAGGGGAATAAAAGGGTAGGTATTATTGCTTATCCTCATTTTGGAGTTATCAAAACTGAGCAAATAAAAAGAAGAGCCAAGATATGAATCCAGGTCTGTTTAAATTCCAAAAGCATTGATCTTTTCAGCTTTATGTAGTGCACATGTTGAATGAAAGTGTGGTCTATTTCTTGGTGGTAAATTGTATTAATACTCCCAATTCTTCATTGATTCCTGTGTATTTGCCCTTTGCCATGTAGCTCCCACTTCTTTACTGCTTCCTGCATGTATGCTTTTTTGCCATGTAACTTTTTAGGGCTCACTTATCTGTCTTTAACCATGTAATTCTATAGTGCTCCCTATCTCAACTCTGGTCTCAGCCATATAACTCGCTTTGTCCAATGCAATATTAATAGGCGTGGGCTTGAAAACACTTGCATGGTTAGACTTATTCTCTTGCACCTCTGCCAGTACCATGAGAATGACTTACAGGTCCAGGGGAGAATGAAAAACACATGAAACAAATCCACCCAGGCAGGGTCTGCTGAGCCCACCATGTTGCAGACACATGAGTGATGGTAGCCAAGATCAGCAAAACTATCCATGCATGCTCTGTCCAGTTCAGCCCCCACTCAGCCAATCTACAGATCCATGAAAATAAATGCCATTATTTATTTTCAATGTGGAGATAAGAAAAAAGAAATGGCCTGTGATAATTTTCTGATTTGTTTGAATGGAAACTGGGGTTATTAATCAGAATATAAAAATTTTAGGGGAAATTTCTAATTTATTTCTAATATATGTAGTTTCTTTTGCCTTTAGGACATTATATAATATTTTCCAGATATTTCTCAGTGACAATATAATATCTAAGACCATCTATGCTTTGCTCACTCTAAAGAGGACATTTCCCATAACTCATAAAGAAAACAAAAATTCAGGGGCGCCTGGGTGGCTCAGTCGTTAAGCATCTGCCTTCAGCTCAGGTCATGATCCCCGGGTCCTGGGATCGAGCCCCGCATCAGGCTCCCTGCTCCGCGGGGTGCCTGCTTCTCCCTCTCCCACTCTCCCTGCTTATGTTTCCTCTCTCACTGTGTCTCTGTCAAATAAATAAATAAAATCTTAAAAAAAAAAAAAAAAAGAAAACAAAAATTCATTTTCTCAGAGTTAATATAGTAAAAGTCCTATTCCCAAGCTAATGATCTCCATATCTTCCCCAATCCCCATCACTGCCTATTAGTCTCAGTTGAATGGAATACTTCCACCCTTTAAAGCTAATTATCCCGTTTATACTTTTGATCTCATTTTTCTCCTAAATCCTCAAAAATCATTCATCAGTTGCTTCCTTCTCTTGCTCCTATATGTATTCAATTGCTTTCTATTGATTCCTTTATATACACCATATAAATACAATCAAGCCTCAACATACAAATGCACATGTGCATGTGCACACACCCACACCCACACACACATACACACATAAATAATTTAAAGCTTTTCTTATATAATGAGTAGGAGTCATAGGAGGATGGAGGTAAAGCAGTCAGAATGAGTGCATGTTTAAAGGCTGAATAACACAAGACATGACCGAGTGAGAGGAAGTTGCCCTTAAATACTAGCCAAGAGAGTAATGGAAGAGTCACATAAAATTAGATCCATGGTTTAGGAGGCTTTGGATGCCAGGCTAAGGCATTGGATTTATTTTACAGGCAGTGGAAAGTCACCATACAAGGGAATTCTTAAATTAATGAAATGACAATTACTGAAATTTGGGCTGCAAATATAAACATCAAGAATTCCTTTATAAGCAAGGGCATACAAAGGAATTCTAATTTTATGTGACTCTTATGTGTGGGTGTGGGTGTGTGCACATTTGTAAGCAAAGGCATACAAAGGAATTCTTGATGTTTATATTTGCAGCCCAAATTTCAGTAATTGTCATTTCATTAATTTCAGTTACAAGATTAATTTATACTTAGCTCTACTTGATTTACTCATTCAGTCATTCAGTCAGCCAGTGTTTACTGAACATACATCTTTTGTCACAGTCCATTCTGGGAGAGGGAGTTATACCCAAAAAATAAATATACATCTGAACATTAATATTTTCCCAAGAAATTACTTCTTTATTACCACGTTTTCTGTGATTTTCCTCTCTGCATATTTTTAAAATTATTTTATTAAAATTAATTTTAGTTCCTAGTGCTAGTTCTTTAATTTAAAATCTGTGTAATTTTTCACTTAAATGCATATCACAAGGATTATAAACTTAGGCTGAAATAAAGATTAATGAATTAAGACATAAGGTAACTAATTTCTCTCTTTCTTTTCTCATCACTCTTCATATTCTCTAACATAAACTCACATGCCCACTGATTTGTGTCAGATATTGCTCATATTTGGGTCAATCACCAATGATTTGTGTTGAAAGCTTTGAGCCATGTTTTGGCAGGGAAAGAGCAGAGGACATTGCCTGTGTAGGAAATGGTATGTGCAAGTGAATGGAAAGAAAGCAAGCATATTAATCTACCTTGCTAAAGAGGTTAGTTGGTGTTTAAATATTTTTTAAAATAGATATGGGAAAAGTATTTGTTTTTTGTTTTGTTTTATATTGTTTCTTATTGAAGCACAGCTGACATATTAGTTTCAGGTATACCACATAGTGATTCAACATTGATATACATTATGAAATGATCACCATGATAAGTATAGTCACCATCTACCACCATACAAAGTTATTAAAATAGTATTGACTATATTCAATATATTGTATTTTACATCCTTGTGACTAATTTATTTTATAACTAGGAGTTTGTACCTTTTAATCCTTTTCACCGACTTCACCCATTCCTCTAACCCTCTCCCCTCTGACAAAAGTTTTTAGATTAGTCTGAGGATAGATGACAGAAAAGAACATGGATATTTATGGATATCTGGCAATGAAAGAACAGTTTATTGATCATTTAACCAGAAACAGCATAGCATGGTTATCACACAATATCTATATGAAACGATTAGACCAGTACACAAAGCTCTTGATGATATCCTGTGAGGATAAAACATCTTATTTGTTCTTAGACAAGAATCTTGGTTAGGCAATCTATGGAAGTCTTTTGCCCCCTACACCTGAATGTGAAATGGAAGACAGTGTGGACAAACCAGAACCTGTAAGGATGAACTGGAACTCAGGAGGACACATTGAAACCTATATCCACCTGTCCCAGCCTCTAAGCCTCCATCGTGGATGATGCAGATGGCCTTCAATATGACTGGTGTATTCCTTACAGAGCTCTACCTGCTCCAGGCCTGTGATCTGGTGAGGCTGAAGGTGAACTGGCTGGAGGTGCAGGACCTGCTAGCTGAGTGATCTAGCACATTCACCACAGTGTGGGCGAACTGCAACAATGCCTGAGTTGACAAAGACCTTCTGAGGGTAAATACGTTGACTACTGCATTTCCACTTTCCAAATCCTGTGCAAATGTCCCTTGCAACCAACTTAAACTGAACACCATTTAGGGAAGAAAATTCTGGGATTGTGGAGACATTTATTGCTGGTTAAACAGTCTATATAAGTCTGTTTCCCTAGTATCTGGATCCAGCTTAGCTAAACTGACACAATATAAAGACCTAGCAGACACTATGTATGTTATATCGACTTGTGCTTCCATTACATTAAAATGTAATATAATTTAAAAACAGTATAAATAGAGGTCTATTCCCAATGGACTGTTTGATGAGCTCATATTAAAATGACTTAGAAATTATTTATTCACTTATTTACCCATTAATTAATTAATTAATTAAGGCTTTGTGGTTTAGAGAAAGAGAGCAATCACAAAAGTAATCTAGCAACTAGTTTTAAGAGGATTTGATAAGAATGGTCACAAACTGTTGACTTTGAGGTGAAGACAAGCTATTCAGTTGGAGTACTTCAATACTATATTAAAAATGAATGCAGATCATAAGAATACATTGTTAATTGGGAGATAGTTTGAAAGAAGTGTAGAAGTGGTGGTCATTATAGCCATGAAGGTTCACTAAAATAGGTCAAGTGAAAAGATATTAAAATACATTCCAATAATGAAGCTCAGGGCTCAGTTTAAAACAAACATATCTAGGATTCTTCCAATCATTTTAAAGATAAGTGTAAACAAATAGAAAGTTGTTATTAAAATACACAAGAGTTTATTTTATATCTTAATACTTAAAAACACAAGAGATTCATGAATTTGAGATTTTCTAATAATTTGACATTCATGTGTTTATGAAACAAAAATTAAAATTTTATGTAAAGTTTTAAGCGGCAGCACTATTTTTGCTTCAGAAATATTTTTATGTAAAATAGAAAGTTTATAAAATGTGATTTTCTTACATGGGAAATTATTTTCAAATGCAATTATATTTTTCTTCCCATTTTTATAAGCTTTTGTCTTAATGTTTTATTGTGACTTTTGATATTATGTTTCCATTTAAAGTCAGTCTTCTATGAAAATGATCATTTTCATTATCAAGGAGTTAATTTTTTCGTTTTGGGAAGATCAATATTTGCTTTGGCATGCCCTGTTTTCATAGATATAGATTTTAATCAACTCAAATATATGGCCTTCATTTTTCATTTGGAAAATTTGCAGGACTTTGAAGAACTGCTATAGGAAAAACATTTAGCTCTCAATACACGCTGAGAATAACAATTAATAGAAATTTCAACATATACATTGTATATACAGCTGTCTGGATTATGACTATAGCAAATACCTATGGAGACCAGATTTATTGACTTTGATAAATGATATATATATACATATATATACACACATATATTTTTTACTTAGTTTTCCTTAAAGCCCATTTTAAAAGTAAGAAACTGGATTTTATTTTGCATGTAAACCATGATATCTTGTTGATGGGCACATACAATCAATTTTAATATAGCCAAGAACACATGGGGATTTTCAAGGTTATAGAACAATTAGGTCACAGGAAAATGAAAAAGCCATGCTGATAATACTTTGGGTGGAATAAAATGATAAAAATTACTATTTCTCTCTATAAATTTTGTACTGACCTTTGTTATACCAACAGTTTTGATGAGGAAATACAGAGTAAGTTCCAATAGAAGCTAGTGAAGAATAAAAAGGCTTAATGCTGACCCAAAATAATATTTTTACTTCCAAAGTTAAAAACAGAGATGGAATGCCCTCAGTGGTTGACTTTCTCAGGCAAAAGTGGTGGTGGTGACAACTATTACCATTATTCAGCACCCTGGAACTGTAATTATTATAAGATTGCATTCTTTATCATTGTATTCTTTTGTTGGGTGTGAGTGTATTAAAGAATAACAGTAAGAATTCTAAGTCTAGGTTAGTTGGGGGCTGAATAAGCCTCTTGAGCATAAAGGTCACCACAGAACATATTTTTCTTTCTCCATATTTACACTTGAATTAATTGAAACCCTGAAATTATATAATGGCTTTGGAATTTTATGGAGAATATTAGTGGCTGATTCTGTAATTTCTTAGAAATTTTGGAAACATCTCTTTGTCAGTTTTGTAAGTGTGTGTTTATTAAGAGGAATAGAAAAATATTACTTCTCCATACACTAAGTGTTGTCTAAATTTTAATTTTTGCAGGAGACATCTCTAAAATAAGGAAATGCATTTTTTCAAGAATGATGCTGTGTTAATTATCATATTGAGGATGCAGAATCTAAACTATATTCTTCTAATGAATAATATAGTCATTAACAGCTTTAAACAGATAAAGTGAGATTTCTCTAATATTCTTATATTGGATAAGTTAGAAAATACTACTTTTCAGAAATGATTTAATAATAACTACATTATTATAACTGTATTCTGATTCATTTAAATAACTTTTTTGTAAATGCTTACTAATGAAATTATCTATTTAAAAAGGGCTTTCTAAAAGTGCTACAGTGGTTAAACTATAGAGAAAATTGACTGATCATAGATTTAAAATATCTTAATGAATTCACAAGCTATCTTGCACATCTGTGAGTATTTCCAATTTGCAGGATCACTGATGACTGATTATTTCATTAACTGCATTTTAGGATCAGTTTTTGCAGTCTTCAAGATTAAAGAAAATGCATATATTGGCAACTGAATTTAAAATCTATATTTTTTCAACCATTATTACAACCAAATTAAAGGAAAATTCTTTTTAAAAATACTTTTTCTTCAAATAAGAACATGATAAGACTGCACATTTTGATGTTCATAAAGATCATTTCCAAAGGAGAATACTATGTAATGTCAGGTAGTTAAAGACAAATTGATCATTGTTGTAGGAGAGGAACTGGGAATAATTTAAAGTTTATTGAAGTTCTTTCATCTGCCAGGTGGCTCAGCAGCATGCTGTATATCAAAAATGTTATATATATACCCATAGGTACATATACATACATGCACACATCATTCTTTCTCTTCCTTCGTAACAAACCTGTAAATTGTATCTTCATCTTGTTTTATGGACAGAGAACTAAGGTTTAGAGAACGGAGTAAACCGGGCCCAAAGTAGACTGCTCTCTTTATCGCCAGTTGCTTTTGTGGTATTATGTGCTACACAGCAGAGTGAGATCATACTAGTTTTGTAGTGTACCTTTTTTATTTCTCTGAAAACAGCTTCTGTGTGTCAAACTTAAATACTTATTTAAATTAACTTACCCAATCCATTGATTTGCATAATTCCAAGAGGAGTAAAGATTTAAAAAAAAATTAAGAAAAACAGTTACTCAATAATTGAGTTCTCTCAGGACTAAAATTCTAAGATGTTTTAGTTAACAAATATTCTATTGGCTCATTTAAACTACCTAATCTCTTTATTATGTCTTGATGTCTTGAAGAGCCTACAGTTAAAATCTATTTGTAGAAAGACAATCATGAACAAACAAGAAATCTATTTGTAGAAAGACAATCATGAGCAAACCAGAAAATGGTCCAAATTACTTCTTCACTGATTCTACAAATCAGCTTTTAATGCATGTAGATGTAGACAGAGCTTCTGACAGTTCTTTTTTTTTTTTTTTTTTTTTTTTTTCTGTTCTCCCACTTCCCCATTCTACCTCCAAACATTGTCTTTTTCTCCTTTTCCCTCCTGTCAGAGACCCATTTCCACCCTGAAAAATGTCCTCTAGATATTGAGCATTAATTTCAGTCTCTACCCTGACTCTCCTTCTTAACCATGTCACTAAAGAGATGGCGTGGGTCTGTAGGATTATTAAAAGATAGCATCTGTCATATTCCTATTAAGCGGAGAATAACTTTTACAAAAACCATAAGGAGACAGACTCTGTTGGTGTGATAACCCATCGAAGCCCTGCTGAAGAAGACCAGTATCCCCAAGAACAATTTATAAGCTGTAAGAAACTTTAAAATGATTCTTTTTATCCAGTGATTGCAATGCTTTCTAGGAAGTTTGTAAATATTAAATAACCGGGCATTTAGTCATGAGTTTTATTTATTCTAAAATATAATTTTTCTTTATTCTATGATGCAAAACCATCCATTTCTAGGATAACACCCTGGAAGCAGAATATATTTTCCCAGATTTTTCCCCCATTGCTTTAACGGAAATCTGCATTTGAAAATGTAGTTGACTCTAGCTTTAAACTTTTTTAGAGTAATCATTGTAATAATAATAATGTTTATAAAATAGTGCTCACAATTCCCTAAATTTAATACCCCCAGAAGCACCCACTGGTGTTACCTACATGTGACAAGTGGTGAAGTGAGTCTTGGACACTCTCTTAGTCAAGATCAACCAATCACCCCAGGAATGGGGCAATCTATGAACCAAGGTTCTAACACAGGAACTCACTGAACTTAAAATTCAGTTTCAGGCATCAGAGAGTTACTTACATGCACCCTGTTTATGATGTCCTCCTCAGAAGCTCAACTCATGTCAAATCATCCCCTGCAATACCATTTATTTTCTGTTTCTGAAACATTCCTTATAATAATGCATTCCTTTTTAGTTACTTCTTCCATCCTTTTAGGGTTTTTTTGTTTGTTTGTTTGGTTGGTTGGTTGGTTTTATTTTTTTGAGTGGTTTCAACCAAAAAGAAAATGATTCCTTAAAAAAAGTCAAAGTACAGCATAACATTGCCATCAAAGTGCTGTTGCAAAGGGGACACTGTGTTCTAATTTAATACCGTGGTCAGTGGCAGCTTCATGTATAAGTAAAGCTGTAGATCCAGAGAGAGGTTTTAATCTTAAATTAAGATTTTGGATAAATTACAAAGAAGCATTCTACTCAAGTTTAGATAAAACCAAGATGAATTTTAGCTTTGTTAATAACAATTAAAAATGGGGAAAAAGGAGTTGTACATCTGGGTATATAGTCTTTCAATATTGCTTCATGGTTTTACATGTGAAGAGTTATGTTGAACTTTTAAAGCAAAGAAATATCAGAATAGAAATGCAGGCTGACCTCTCTGTCAGTAAGAAATGTCTGCTTTAGGAAGCAGGCATGTGAAGAACATGGGATTTTACTCTTCCATCAAGGCCCTGCTCTTTAAAGGGTTAAAGGAAGCCAAAAGCAAAAGCACACACACACACACACACACACACAAACCTCACAAAATCTGCAGGGGAACAAGCTGCCCCTTTTATTTGGATATGATCATTAAAGTCACATTTGCAAGTATAAGAGTCACATCATTCCTCCCTTTCATCTATCATTTTAAATTACATAATATAGCACAGGAAACAACCTCATTGTGAAAAAAGAAGCTAAAAGTGAAAGCTAATAAAGTGAACATTCTTCTTTATCATTATTTTCTTACTCTATATTATTCTCCTCACCATAAAAAACACTAACAGTTTTGCTGAAACATACTTATTTTAAAACTTTCTATACAGCATTCCATTGGACAATAATTTATTTGACTTTTATCTAACTGAAAGACATTTTGGGTTGTTTCTGGTTTTTATATTGTTATTTTGCTACTAAGATAATGCTGCATTAAATATCATTTGATAAGAATCTCTCTGAAAATGGGTAAGGATGCTTTCAAATATACTATTAGAACTACATTATCCAGATCAAATATTATATGTATCTCATGCTTGATAGATATATTGTCAAGTTACTTCTGTTTTACCAGTTTACACCCCTATAGTTGATCAAACACTATTTAGTATCTATCTTTTCAATAATGTCACTCTAATGAATAAAAATGATTACTTACCTAATTTGCAATTTACTGGTTACTAGTGTGATATAAATTATTTTCATGTTTTTACTTGCCATGTATATCTATTTTACTTAGAAATTGTATTTCATATTACACACCAATTTTTCTATTTACTGTTTATCTTTTCTGTTTATATGTAAGA
Source organism: Phoca vitulina (assembly GCF_004348235.1). Lineage (NCBI taxonomy): Eukaryota > Metazoa > Chordata > Mammalia > Carnivora > Phocidae > Phoca > Phoca vitulina. The sequence continues at coordinate 44,986 of NW_022589930.1, forward strand.
GTAAATGTGTTGGTTAAATATATTGATATTAACTCCTTTTTGGTCTTAAGCTATTCTCTTTCCACTCACTTTTTTATTGTTGTTAGTCATATCCTTAACAGCATTACTTCTATCTTATAGATTGGGAATTTTAGAAGTTGGGAACTATGCCTTTTTAAACTGTTTAACACAGTACCAAGCATGAATAGTTACTTGAGGTATGTGTGTGTGTGTGTGTGCATGCACATTTATGCATATAAAAATGATGATGAATCCATAAGCTATACATTAACAAGACAAATATAATTTACATCAAAAAGTATGACTAGATTTATTTGAATAAAATGGAATTAAAAGTGACTGAATAGTGTGCAGGGTCTACACTGTGCTTTTTGTGGACTACAGCACTCCAGCTGGGTCATGTGGTCATGCTCCTTTCTGCTATACATAGGTAGATGCTTGTGTTAATCAGCTCAGTTGTGACATATATTTATAACCTATGATTAAACTCATAATAGACTGCCCAGAACAGAGCACAAGGTCAAGAAGAGAGTTGGAAATACTAAATGAAAGTGGGGATTTATGGCTCTCAAACTTGGGCAATTCTAAATTCATCAAATCTAGTCTCCTCAATTAGTGGTTCAAATAGTTCATTTCTCACTGAATTATTCAAATAGTTGCAATTACATAAATCCAAGCATTTTGTTAAGTTTGTTTGCGAAGGAAAAATGTTTCATTTATAAATTTGTGAAGACATTTCTCAAATTTTAGCATGTTTTAAGTTATAAACCTATATGGGACATTCTACCTTTTTAAATAGATTTTAAGATAATTATATCTAGGTGCCTTGAATATTTTTTAAAAATTTGAAGCATAGTGGAGGATACTATAAATGTAAATACCCTGTAAAATACTTACAAAGATGTTGGTCATTCTAAAGGGTATAGAATAACTGACAAAGTATTTTTTTCACTTAGAAAATAACTATGCTAAGACACCAAGCACATAAAAGAAATATTTATAATGCTGGATAGCTATATGCTTGGCTATATGACCATTACAGAAATACATAAAAAGAAAAATTGTAAAAAAAAAAAATACCTAAGTTACAAGATTGTTTCCATGGCCACATCCAGAACCTAAATGCAGATTATTCCATCCCACCACTTATAGAGCATCTTAAAGACCCACATAAAATTAGAAAGACTGCTTCTCTCAGATGGGTATGATTCAACTCTGTTTGGAAGAGAAGGCATTTCATTAGGAGGCTCTTGCTGTTACACATACAGCACCATGTGAAATGATTAGCTCAGAAAGGCAATTAAAGGACCATGATGAAAGTAATGTTACCAAGATGTTGACCTAGATTGTTCCTGACTTTGCATTCACACACAAGAACAACTGACAACTATTCAAGAATAGGACATGATTGAGTGAATCTTAGAACACAAGGGTGAGGCTCAATCCTCCCTCCCTGCACCACAGAGACCAAGACAGATTGCATGAGAAGGGCAAGAGAAGAAAGAAGGGGCTACACATTGATTGTACTGCTCCTTTCCCAGGCCAGCACAGCACCATGCAGAGAAATCTCGGTGAGCCTACAGTTCCTCCAGTGGGGAAAGAGAACGCAAGTGGGACACAGGATCCCCCCAGCATTGTGGGTTGCATTGTGGCAACCCCTACTCTGATTTCACACCACAGAGATTGCAGGGGAATCCGCAGGGCTCAACCCCTGGGAATCTGACTGTGACAGGGAAGTAGGGAGGGACTTGCAACAACCAGCACAGAGATCTTGGCAGACAAATTCATATCCACGGTGTCTAAATAGTAATCCCACCCAGTGTCTCTGCTCACACACAGAACCAAGTCAGTGTTGCACTTTCACCAGGAAACTTGGGAGGTTGCAGATCTGCCTGATTTGAATCCTCAAACAAGGAGTTTTGTTGGCCCTAGAGTTTGATTTGCCCATGCCCAGGGAAGATGCTAAAGCACAGCCTTACCCACTGTGGAAAGTGTCTCCCAGCCCCATTTGACCACAAAGCCTAGTTACAAGTCCTGGAAGCAGTGTAGCCCAGTAGCACTCAAGCCAAGAGACAGGTGGGCAGAACCAGTTTCCCTCACTCAGATCAAATCCAGTACTGGGTGTGGAGCTTCCCCATGCTACACACAGGCAGGAAAATTAATTCAGACCAAGGCTAAGGGCAGCTCCCAGCCACTCCCAACCAGAGAGCCTGTTTGGAAAATTGAGAGTAGCCTGGAATGGTCCCTGCCCTTTCTCCCAAGTCAAGGAGGTGAAAGCATAGCCCCAACTACTGCAGAGAGTGTCTTTCTGCCCCATTTAACCAGAAGGGCTGGCCCCAACACTTGGAAGATGTGCAGCCCAGTGGTTCTTAAGCTGAGAGGTGGGAAGGCAGAGCTAATAGTTGGCAGAGCAAAGCCAGTAGCCCTGTTCAGTTAGGGAACTTGGGATGTGAGTCAGCTTGAGCTAAGTCAAGAAAGAACTTTACTAGCTTTAGAGCTGCTTTTCCTGCTGTGCCTGGGATGGAAACCTAATTTGTAGCTCTGCTCATCACTGAATATAGCCTTTAGCCTGTTTGATCATAGAACCTAACCAGTACCCACAGGAAGCTGCATATCCAATTCAATAGGAGTACCTACAGTGGTACTTGATCTGAAAATGGAACCTGTGGCTTCTCACATCTTTAGAGCAAAACCTGGCCTCACCTGACCAGAGAATTCAGTACACACACTGACCAGATTCGGGTCTCCATACAATGAGCTGAGTATAGGTCCTGTGTCCTATCCTAAGAAAAACAGAAGTCCCAGAGTTGAAAACTTTAATAACTGAACTGAATAATTCAATAGAGTTTCAAAAGTTGACTCAAACATGCAAAAGAAAGAATCAGTGATCTGGAAGATAATACATTAGAAATTCCCAGTCATCAGAGCAAAAAGATAAAAGAATGAAAAAGAGTATAGAAAGCCTATGGGAATCATAGGTAACAATGGGGAAAAAAAAAAAAGCAAAACAATATTTGCATTTTGGGAATTCCAGAACGAGAAGAGAAAGAGAAGGGGACAGAAAGTATATTTAAAACAATAATGGCTGAGAACTTTTTAAACCTGGGGAGAGAAATAGACATTCAGATCTATGATGTCCAAAGGATTCCAAATAGATTGAACCTATATAGGACAATACTGAGACACATTATAATTAGTCAAAGGACAAAGAAAGAATTTTATGAATAGCCTGAGGAAAGAGAGAAGTTATATATAAGGGAACCCCCATAAGACTCTCAGTGGATTTCTCAACAGAAATTTTGGGGCCAGAAGAGAATGGGATAACATATTCAAAATACTGAAACAAAATAACTATCGACTAAGAATTCTATATACTGTGAAGCTAGAAATGAGCAAGGGGAAGGACTTTCCTCAACAAACAGAAACTGAAGAAGTTCATTACCATCAGACATGTCTTACAAGAAATGCTAAATGGAGTTCTTTCAGTGGAAGTAAAAGAACACCACTTAAGATCATAAAAACATTAAGTGTAAATCTCACTGGTAATGTTAAATGTATAGTCGTAGATTCTGAAATATAGTAATAGTGGTGCATAATTCACTTACAAATCTAGTTTAAAAGTTAAAAAATAAATGTAATAAAAATAACTGTAACTATAATAATCTGCTATTAGTTACACAATATAAAAAACGTAAATTGTAATAGCAAGAACATAAAATGTGAAGTGGAGGAAAAAAGTGTAAAGGTTACAAATTCTACTGAGGTTAAGTTATCAGTTTAAAACAGGATGCTATAAATTTAAGATATTTTATGTTAGCCTCTTGGTAGCCACAAAGGTAAATCCTATGGTAATTACAAAAAAGAACACAGTAAAGAAGTCAATGCACAGTGATACCAAAGAGACATCATAACATCAAAAAAGACTGCAGGATAAAAGGCAAGAAACAATGAATCTCCAGAGCAACCATAAATAAATAAATAAATAAATAAATAAATAACAAAACATTAACAAAATGGCAGTAGTCTTTACCTATCAATAATTTCTTTAAACACAAGCATATTAAATTTTCTATTAAAAAGCACAGAATCACTGAATGGATTAAAAAATAAGCAGGATCCAACAATATGTTGTCCTCAAGAGACTCACATTAGCCTTAAGTACACACATAGAGTGAGAATGAAGGAATGGAAAATGACATTTCAAGCAATGGTAAACAAAAAAACCAAACCAAACAAAACCAAACAAAACAGCAAAAAAAGCAGGTATGGTTATACTTAGACAAAATAAACTTTACGCTAAATATGGTAAAAAGAGACAAAGAAGGTCATTATATAATGATAAAGGGGTCAATAAGTCAGGAAGATATAACAATTGTAAATATTTGTGGAGCAACATTGGAGCACCTAATATATTAAGGAAAAACTAACAGAGCTAAAAGGATAAATCAGCTATATTACAATAACAGTTGGGAATTTTTATATCCCACTTTCAACAATGGGTAGACCATTCAGACAGAGAATTACTAAGAATCAACAGCACATTTGAACAACAGTAAACAACAGTAGAAACCTAGTGGACCTAACAGAGATATACAGAACAGTCTAACCAATAACAGGATGCACCTTCTTTTCAAGCACACATGGAACATTTTCTAAGATAGACCACATGTTAGGCCTCAAATCAAGGCTTAAAATTCAAGAAGATTGCAATCATACAAGCATCTTCTCTGACCACAGTGGTATGAAACTAGAAATCAGTAACAAGAGGAAAGCTGGAAAATTCATGAAATTCATGAAATTACACAACAGTCTCCTAAACAATCAATGTATCAAAGAATAAATTAAAGGGGAAATAAAAAAGTTGCTTGAGACTAACAAAAATGGAAATACCACATACCAGAACTTTAGGGGCACAGCAAAAGCAGTTCTAAGACAGAAGTTTATAGCAATACACACTTTCATTAAGAAACAAGAAAGATCCCAAATAAACAACCTAACTGTGCCTTAAATAAGTAAAAAAAAAAGAAAAGAAAAGAGAAAGAAAAAAAAAAAAACATACTGAGTCCAAAGTTAGCAGAAGAAAGGAAAAGGAAATAATAAAAATTAGAGGAAAAATAAATGAAATAGAGAACAGAAAAACAATAGAAAAGATGAAGCAAACTATGAGTTGGTTCTAGGAAAAAGATAAATCTGACAAACCATTACCAGAATAACTAAGGAAAACAGAGAAAGGACCTATATCAACAAAATTATACATGAAAAAGGAGACATTACCACAGATATGACAGAAATTCACAGGATCATAAGAACCTATTATGAACAACTATATGCCAACAAACTTGACAATCCAGAAGAAATGGAAAAATTCTTAGAAAAATACAACTTACTAAAACTGAGTAAGGAAGAAATAGAAAATCTGAATAGACCAATTGCTAGTAAGGAGATCAAACCAGGAATCAAAAATTTCCCCACAAAGGAAAGCTCAGTACCAGATAGGTTTGCTGGCAAATTTTATCAAACACTTAAAGAAGAATTAACACCAATCAATCTCAGAATCTTCTAAAAAATCAAAGAGGAGGAAATACTGCCATACTCATTTTATGAGGCCAGCCTTAGACTGATACCAAAATCAGACAAGGAAGGACACCACAAAAAAAAAAAAAAAAAGAAAGAAAGAAGTAAGGAAGAAACAGAAAATTGCAGGCCCATATCCTTGATAAACATAGATGCAAAATTTCTCAACAAAAAATAGTAGCAAACCAAATTAAAAAATGCATGAAAAGGATCATACACACCATGATCGAGTGGGATTTATTCCAGGGTTGCAAAAAATGTTTTAAGAACTGTACATCAATCGATGTTATATACCACATCAACAAAATGAAAGATAAAAATGATATGATCATCTCAATACATATAGAAAAAGCATTTGACAAAATTCAACGTCCATTTATGATAAAAAATTTTCAACAAAGTGGGTAGATAGGAAATGTGCCTAAACAAAATAAAGCCTATATATGACAAACCCACAGCTAATATCATACTTAATAGTGAAATGCTGAAAGGTTTTCCTCTAAGATTAGGAATAAGATAAGAATGCCCACTCTTGTCCCTTTTATTCATCATAGTATTGGAAATCCTAGGCATAGCAATTAGACCCCAAAAATGCAAATTTAAAGGAAGAAGTAAAATTGTCACTATATGCAGATGACTTGATACTATAAATAGAAAATCCTAAAGACTCCATCAAAAAACTGTTAGAATGAACAAATGAATTCAGTAAAGCGACAGGATACAAAATAAATATACAAAAATCTGATGCATTTCTATATACCAGTAATAAACTATCAGAAAAAGAAATCAAGAAAAAAATCTCATTTACAATGGCATCAGAAAGACTAAATGGCTAGGAATAAATTTAACCAAGGAGGTGAAAGACCTGTACACTGAAAACTGTAAGACATTGATGAAAGCACCGAAAAAGACACAAATAAATGTCAATATTATCAATAGCTTCTACAGATCCAATGCAATATCTATCAAGATTCCAGTGATATTTTATACAGAAGCAGAAAAAAAACCACTCCTAATACTTATATGGAACCCCAAAAGATCCTGAACAGTGAAAGACATTCTGAGAAAGCAAAACAAAGCAGGAGTCATCATACTTTCAGATTTCAATCTATACCATAAACCTATAGTCATCAAAAGAGTATGACACTGGCATGAAAACAGACAAATAAACCAACAGAACAGGATCAAACCTCAGAAATAAACCCAAGCATATATGATCAACTAATATTTGATGAGAGAGACAAGAATACTCAATAGAGAAAAAAACAGTCTTCAATAAATGGTGCTGGGATAATTGGATTTTCACATGTACAGGAATGAAATTGGACCCTTATATCACCCACAAAAATTAACTCAATATGGATTAAAAGCTTAAATGTAAGACTTAAAACCATAAAGCTTTTAGAAGAAAACATAAAAATAAAGCTCCTTGACATGAATCATAGTAATAATTTTTTGGATATGACACCTAAAGCACAAGCAACAAAATCAAATATAAACAAGTGGGACTACCTCAAACTAAAAAGCGCCTGCACAGCAATAAATAAATAAATACATACATACATACATACATACATACCAACAAAGTGAAAAGAAAACCTATGAAATGGGAAAAATATTTGCAATCTATATTTCTGATAAGGGGTTAATACCAAAAATATATAAAGAACACATACAACTCAATAGCAAAAGAGAAGAAAAGGATTCAATTTAAAAATGGGAAATCCTCTACAGAAGATACACAATAGGTCAACAGGTACATGAAAAGATGCTCAACATCACTAGTCATTAGGAAAATGCAAATTAAAACCACAATGAGATATTACCTCACACCTGTTAAAATGACCATCATGAAAAAGACAAAACATAACAAATGCTGGTGTGGATATGGAAAAATGGGAATCCTGTGCACTGTTCATGGGATTGTAAATTGGTACAGCCACAATAGAAATCTGTATAGAGTGTCCTCAAAAAATAAAAAATAGAACTACCATACAATCTAGCAATTTCACTTCTCAGAATATATCTAAAGGAAGTGAAAATAATAACTTTAAAAGATATCTGTACCTCCATGTTTATGGTGGCATTATTTACAATAGCCAATACATAGAAATAACGTAAGTGTCCGTCCATGGATGAATGGGTAAAAAAGTTATGGTATATATACACAATGGAATATTATTCAGCCATAAAAAATGAAGAAATCCTACCATTTGTGACAACATGGATGGACCTTGAAGGCATTATGCTAAGCAAAATAAAACAGAGAAAGACAAACACTGTTTGATCTCACTTAAATGTGGAATCTAAAACCAAACCAAACAAAACAGAAAACCCAATCTCATATAAAAAGAGATCAGATTTCCGGTTACCAGAGGCAAAGAATAGGGGGAGGGGAAAGGTGGTGAGAAGGTACAAACTTCCAGCTACAAGATGCATTAATACCAGGGATATAATGTACAACATGATGACTATAGTTAAAACTTCTGTGTTATATATAGGAAGGTTGTTAAGAGAGTAAATCCTAAGAGGTTTCATCACAAGGAAATTATTTTTCCTTTTTTTCATTGTATCCATATAAGAAGATGCATATTAGCTAAACCTACTGTGGTAATCATTTCACAATACATGTGAATCAAACCATCATACTGTACACCTTAAACTTATACAGTGAAGCAGGTCAATTATCTTGAAATAAAACTGAGGGGCAAAAAAGGACCATGAGTTAAAAATCCCAATATGGGGTATGTGTGAACTTACATTAAGTAAAATAAAATATAATATAGAGGGAAATTTATTACTAAATGATATTGATAACTTAATGTTCTACAGAGGGAAAATATTTAAGAAAAGTCAATCATTAAAAAAAGAATAATTTTTATATTTTGGGGAACAGGGAAACAAATTGGAAGTTAACACATGTATTCCAGGGTTTTTCAATCTTGACACTATTGACATTTTAGGCCAGATAATTCTTTGTTGTCTGTGTTGTGGGAAAGCTATCCTGCACATTTTGGATGTTTAGTAACATCCTTAGAATCAATCCACTAGATTCCAATAGGACCCCTGCCCCCTGCAACAAGCAAAAATGTCTCCAGACATTGGTGGGTGGGGGGAGGGGTCTTGATCACCCAGTTGAGAGTCACTTAACTATTCTATTAGTGTTACTCCTGTAGAGAAAACTTGTTTAGGAAAAGGGTTTATCTGTAGGTATGGTTGTTTCACTTTACTAGTCAGTTGGCTTAAAAATTATCTACTTGGTTACATATTTAGAAATAATTTGAGACTGTTTTCTACTTGGATAGAATTTTTATGATCAGTATACTGGATTGACTGAATAATATTGATCACTTAAAATTATATTACATTAAATTATTGTAATTTTAGTCATGCTTTCCCTTTTGGATGATTTCATATGAAAGAAGTCAAACTTGAGTTTGAAATTTGTACTTTAAACAAGTTTATTTGTCCCTCTTGAAGAAATTTATATTTTTGACAACTGTAATAACTGGACATTCCTAGAACAATGCTAACACAGGGGGTTAACAGCTTGCACTTATACAAAATACTTGAAGTCAGTCAGAAAGCCATTATTATGACCTTGTGCTGACCACATTCTATGAAGTGTTACATGATCAGGGACAGGGAAGTTGGTTAATGGAAGTTATATAGTAGCTAGATGTATCCTTGTCACACTTCATCTAAACTGATACATTGCAATGGTCCACACTGCTCAGACCTGGCAATTACTGTCCAATTCCAATCTATTCCACACTGCCACTATAATGAAAAATAATTAGGAGCCTGAAAATGAGTTTTCACATGAAATGGTTTCAGTGCTTGGACACAATCGCCTTTGGCAGATGGCTTTGGGTTTGCTTTAATATAATAAAGACAGTTAATCATCTCTAAAGAGTGCACTGAATGAATAAACTTTTAACACTACTTTCTACATTGAAACTCTTATATTGATCAAATGTTTAATGCTCAGGGGTGCTCAGGGGTGGGAGTTTCTTTGGTCCAATTGTTTGGAATGAGCACATAAATCACCGGAAAATAAATGCATTAGAAAAGAAGAAAATTGGTTAGAATTGATTATCTACTATTGATAAAGAAAAATAAAAAAGCTGAACACTAAAATCAACTACTCTTCCTGAGCACTATTGTTATAATAGATAAAGGTATTTTTGTATGTGTTTATGAACACTCTGATTTTGGTAAGGCTGAAATAAATCACTTTATCACAAAAAAAGTATGTGTGATAGAGCAAAGATAGTCTCTTCAGAAAATGGTTCTAGAAAGCCTAGACATCCATGCACCAAAAAAAAAAAAAAAAAAGACTCTAGACACAGACCTTACACTTTCCACAAAAATAACTCAAAATGGACCATAGTTCTAAATGTACAATGCAAAACTAAAACTCCTAGGAGATAACATAGGAGAAAGTCATAGGTGTGGTGATTCCTTTTAAATACACCACCAAAGACATGACCCATGAAAGACACATGAAAGAAAGAATTGATAAGCTAGACTTTAGTAAAATTAAAATATAATGCCAAGAGAATTAGAAGACAAGCCCCAAATTGGGAGAAAATATTTGCAAAAGACACACCCAATAAAGGACTGTAACCTAAAATATACAAAGAACTTTTAAAACTCAGCAATAAAAAAACAAAAGAACCCAACATAAAAAAAAAAAAGGTCCAAAGATCTCACTTCATCAAAGAACATATACAGATGGCAAATAAGCATATGAAAAGATAATCCATATCATATATCATCAGGGAAATACAAATTAAAACAACAAGAGACCATTATGCATCTGTTCAAAGGACCAAAATTGAAACACTGACAACACCAAATGCTGGTGAAGCTGTGGAGCAACAGGAATTGTCATTCATTGCTAGTGGGAATGCAAAATGTTACAGCCACTTTGGAAGAGAGATTGGTAGTTTCCTGCCAAACTAAACATACTATTATCATATGATCCAGCAATCATACCCTTTGGTATTTATCCAGAGGAGTTAAAAACTTATGTCCACATAAAAACCTGCACACAGATGCTTATAGCAACTTTATTCATATTTTCCAAAACATGGAAGCAACGAAGATGTCCTTCAGTAGGTGAATGGATAAATAAATTGTAGTACATCCAGACAATGGATTATTTTTCAGTACAGAGAGAGAGAGAGAAAAGAAGGAGAAGAAGAAGAAGAAAGAAGAAGAAGAAGAAGAAGAAGAAGAAGAAGAAGAAGAAGAAGAA
>NW_022589931.1:0-323 GCF_004348235.1 Phoca vitulina
TTTGCAAAAATGTCTGTTCATGTCTTCTGCCCATTTCTTGATTGGATTCTTTGTTCTTTTGGTGTTGAGTTTGATGAGTTCTTTATAGATTTTGGATACTAGCCCTTTATCTGATATGTCATTTGCAAATATCTTCTCCCATTCTGTCAGTTGTCTTTTGGTTTTGTTGACTGTTTCCTTTGCTTTGCAAAAGCTTTTTATCTTGATGAAGTCCCAATAGTTCATTTTGGCCCTTGCTTCCCTTGCCTTTGGCGATGTTTCTAGGAAGAAGTTGCTGCGGCTGAGGTCGAAGAGGTTGCTGCCTGTGTTCTCCTTTAGGATTT
>NW_022589931.1:55323-55591 GCF_004348235.1 Phoca vitulina
CTCCGTGAGGCTGTGGCCCGGCGTTCACTGGGGGCACGATGGGGGTCAGCTGGGCAGCCGGGGGCGGGGCTGGGGCTGGAAGGCCTGGGGCCAAGCCTCCCTTGCCAGCCTGGGGGCCCCCAAAGGCCGAGGCAGGCATGCCGGTCTCCAGCACAGAGGCTGCCACGAAGAGGGGTGTGGGACATGCGGCAACCCCACAGAGGGCCCCTGGAGCACTCCAGCTGAGGGGGGCCTGAGTAAGGACGATGGTCTGAGTCTGGGGTGTCTC
>NW_022589932.1:0-364 GCF_004348235.1 Phoca vitulina
TTTTTTAATTTTTTTATTGTTATGTTAATCCCCATACATTACATCATTAGTTTTAGATATAGTGTTCCATGATTCATTGTTTGTGCATAACACCCAGTGCTCCATGCAGAACGTGCCCTCCTCAATACCCATCACCAGGCTAACCCATCCTCCCACCCCCCTCCCCTCTAGAACCCTCAGTTTGTTTTTCAGAGTCCATCGTCTCTCATGGTTCTTCTCCCCCTCCGATTTCCCCCCCTTCATTCTTCCCCTCCTGCTACATTCTTCTTATTCTTTTTTTCTTTCTTAACATATATTGCATTATTTGTTTCAGAGGTACAGATCTGAGATTCAACAGTCTTGCACAATTCACAGCGCTTACCAG
>NW_022589932.1:55364-55494 GCF_004348235.1 Phoca vitulina
TGAACATGGATGCAAAAATTCTCACCAAAATACTAGCCAATAGGATCCAACAGTACATTAAAAGGATTATTCACCACGACCAAGTGGGATTTATCCCTGGGCTGCAAGGTTGGTTCAACATCCGCAAATC
>NW_022589933.1:0-101 GCF_004348235.1 Phoca vitulina
ATTGTTTGTGCATAACACCCAGTGCTCCATGCAGAACATGCCCTCCTCAATACCCATCACCAGGCTAACCCATCCTCCCACCCCCCTCCCCTCTAGAACCC
>NW_022589933.1:55101-55427 GCF_004348235.1 Phoca vitulina
ATTTTCAATGACAGCCTAGCTGGATATAGTATTCTTGGCTGCATATTTTTCTCATTTAGTGCTCTGAATATATCATGCCAGTCCTTTCTGGCCTGCCAGGTCTCTGTGGATAGGTCTGTTGCCAATGTAATGTTTCTACCATTGTAGTTTACAGATCTCTTCTCCCGAGCTGCTTTCAGGATTTTCTCTTTGTCTCTGAGACTCGTAAGTTTTACTATTAGATGTCGGGGTGTTGACCTATTTTTATTGATTTTGAGCGGGGTTCTCTGTGCCTTCTGGATTTTGATGCCTGTTTCCTTCCCCAAATTAGGGAAGTTCTCTGCTAT
>NW_022589934.1:0-296 GCF_004348235.1 Phoca vitulina
GCAAGACGGACACCCTGGAGACCCGACCAGCGGCTGGGGAACACCCTGCCAACACCGCCACAGCTTAGGAGCCTTCCGAGAGGATTCTCGAGGCCCAAGCCAGTCTAAACCCGCAATGGGCATTTTAGCGGTCCTGGGGCATCGCCCGGTGACACCAGCGGCTGAGTAGGGCTTCCGGTTACATAAATTACCCTGTGATTTCTGTCTGGCCGGCCCTGGCCGTGCCTGCATTTTACCGGGCACTCAACGCAGGCGGCGTTTCAGCCCACGGTTTGTACCTGCTGGGGGTGGACTGA
>NW_022589934.1:55296-55385 GCF_004348235.1 Phoca vitulina
CTGCTACCTCCTGAGTTCAGGCTTGTGGTCTGGGGCTGGTGGCTTTTTTTTTAATATTTTTTTTAAATTTTATTTTATTATGCTATGTT
>NW_022589935.1:0-75 GCF_004348235.1 Phoca vitulina
TGGCGGAGGAGTAGGAGACCTGGATTTTGTCTGGTCTCAGGAATTCAGCTGGATAGGGATCAAACCATTCTGAAC
>NW_022589935.1:55075-55299 GCF_004348235.1 Phoca vitulina
ATGTGTTCTGGTAAGCGCTGTGAATTGTGCAAGACTGTTGAATCTCAGATCTGGACCTCTGAAACAAATAATGCAATATATGTTAAGAAAGAAAAAAAGAAGAAGAAGAATGTAGCAGGAGGGGAAGAATGAAGGGGGGGAAATCGGAGGGGAAGAAGAACCATGAGAGACGATGGACTCTGAAAAACAAACTGAGGGTTCTAGAGGGGAGGGGGGTGGGAGGA
>NW_022589936.1:0-128 GCF_004348235.1 Phoca vitulina
CCAAACTCATTCTATGAGGCCAGCATGACCTTAATCCCCAAACCAGGCAAAGACCCCATCAAAAAGGAGAATTTCAGACCGATATCCCTGATGAATATGGATTCCAAAATCCTCAACAAAATCCTAGC
>NW_022589936.1:55128-55245 GCF_004348235.1 Phoca vitulina
AAAATGGACAGGGAAAGAAACAACAAATGTTGGAGAGGTTGTGGAGAAAGGGGAACCCTCTTACACTGTTGGTGGGAATGCAAGTTGGTACAGCCACTCTGGAAAACAGTGTGGAGG
>NW_022589937.1:0-11498 GCF_004348235.1 Phoca vitulina
CATTCGACAAAATACAACATCCTGTCGTGATTAAAAGTCTTCAGAGTATAGGGATAGAGGGAATATTCCTCAAGTTCATAAAATCCATCTATGAAAAACCCACAGCGAATATCATCTTCAATGGGGAAAAGCTGAGAGCCTTTCCCTTAAGATCAGGAACACGTCAAGGATGCCCACTCTCGCCACTATTGTTCAACATAGTACTAGAAGTCCTAGCAACAGCAGTCAGACAACAAAAAGAAATAAAAGGTATTCAAATTGGCAAAGAAGAAGTCAACCTCTCTCTTTTCGCAGATGACATGATACTTTATGTGGAAAACCCAAAAGACTCCACCCCCAAATTGCTAGAACTCATCCAGCAATTCAGTAATGTGGCAGGATACAAAATCAGTGCACAGAAATCAGTTGCTTTCTTATACACTAACAACGCAACTGTAGAAAGAGAAATTAGAGAAACGATTCCATTTACAATAGCACCAAAAACCATAAGATACCTCGGAATAAACATAACCAAAGAGGTAAAAGATCTATAGTGTAGGAACTACAGAACACTCATGAAAGAAATGGAAGAAGGCACAAAGAGATGGAAAAATATTCCTTGCTCATGGATCAGAAGAATAAACATCGTTAAAATGTCTATGCTACCCAGAGCAATCTATGCCTTCAATGCCATCCCGATCAAAATTCCAATGATAGTTTTCAAAGTGCTGGAACAAACAATCCTAAAATTTATATGGAGTCAGAAAAGACCCCAAATCGCCAAGGAACTGTTGAAAAAGAAAAACAAAGCTGGGGGCATCACGTTGCCCAATTTCAAGCTATATTACAAAGCTGTGATCACCAAGACAGCATGGTACTGGCACAAAAACAGACATATAGACCAAAGGAACAGAATAGAGAACCCAGATATGGACCCTCAACTCTATGGTCTAATAGTCTTTGACAAAGAAGGAAAAAAGACAGTCTCTTCAATAAATGGTGCTGGGCAAATTGGACAGCCACATGCAGAAGAATGAAACTCGACCATTCTCTAACACCATTCACAAAGATAAACTCAAAGTGGATGAAAGACCTCAATGTGAGACAGGAATCCATCAAAACCTAGATGAGAACATAGGCAGTATCCTCTCTGACATCGGCCACAGCAACTTCTTTCAAGATACATCTCCAAAAGCTAGTGAAACAAAAGCAAAAATGAACTTTTGGGACTTCGTCAAGATAAAAAGCTTCTGTCTGCAATAGCCAAACTGTGGAAAGAGCCGAGATGCCCTTCAACAGATGAATGGATAAAGAAGATGTGGTCCATATATACAATGGAATACTACTCAGCCATCAGAAAGGATGAATACCCAACTTTTACATCAACATGGATGGGACTGGAGGAGATTATGCTAAGTGAAATAAGTCAAGCAGAGAAAGTCAATTATCATATGGTTTCACTTATTTGTGGAACATAAGGAATAGCATGGAGGACATTAGGAGAAGGAAAGGAAAAATGGGGGGGGGGAATTGGAGGGAGAGATGAACCATGAGAGACTATGGACTCTGAGAAACAAACAGGGTTTTAGAGGGGAGGGGGGAGGGGGGATTGGTTAGCCCCATGATGGGTATTAAGGAGGGCACGTACTGCATGGAGCACTGGGTGTTATACGAAACAATGGGTCGTGGATCACCACATCAAAAACCAATGATGTATTGTATGGCAACTAACATAACATAATAAAATTAAAAAAAAAAAAGAAAGAAGAATGAATACCCATTCTTCTGAAACTGTTCCAAAAAATAGAAATGGAAGGAAAACTTCCAAACTCGTTTTATGAGGCCACCATTACCTTGATCCTCAAACCAAAGACCCATCAAAAAGGAGAATTATAGACCAATATCCTTGATGAATATGGATGCAAAAATTATCACCAAATAGTAGCCAATAGGATCCAACAGTACATTAAAATGATTATTCACCATGACCAAGTGGGATTTATCCCTGGGCAGCAAGGTTGGTTCAACATCCGCAAATCAATCAACGTGATACAATACATTAATAAAAGAAAGAACAAGAACCATGATCCTCTCAATAGATGCAAAAAAAATCATTTGACAAAGCACAGCATACTTTCTTGATCAAAACTCTTCAGAATATAAGGTAGAGGGAACATACCTCAATGTCTCAAAAGCCATCTATGAAAAACCCACAGTGAATGTCATTCACAATGGGGAAAAACTGAGAGCTTTCCCCCTAAGGTCAGGAGCACGGCATGGATGTCCACTATCACCACTGCTATTCAACATAGTATTAGAAGTCCTAGCCACAGCAATCAGACAACAAAAAGAAGTAAAAGGCATCCAAATCGGCAAAGATCAAACTCTCAGTCTTTGCAGATGATATGATACTTTATGTGGAAAACCCAGAAGACTCCACCCCAAAATGCTAGAACTCATAGAGGAATTCAGTAAAGTGGCAGGATATAAAATCAATGCACAGAAATCAGTAGCATTCGTATACACCAACAAGACAGAAGAAAGAGAAATTAAGGAGTCAATCCCATTTAAAATTGCACCCAAAACCATAAGATACCTAGCAATAAATCTAACCAAAGAGGCAAAGGATCTGTACTCAGAAAACTATAAAATATGCTTGAAAGAAATTGAGGAAGGCACAAAGAAATGGAAAAACATTCCATGCTTATGGATCGGAAGAACAAATATTGTGAAGATGTCAATGCTACCTAGAGCAATCTACACATTCAATGCAATCCCCATCAAAATACCATCCACTTTTTTCAAAGAAATGGAACAAAGAATCCTAAAATTTGTATGGAACCAGAAAAGACCCCGAATAGCCAGAGGAAGGTTGAAAAAGAAAAGCTAAGCTGGTGACATCACAATTCCAGACCTCAAGCTCTATTACAAAGCTGTCATCATCAAGACAGTATGGTACTGGCACAAAAACAGACACATAGATCAATGGAACAGAATAGAGAGCCCAGAAATGGATCCTCAACTCTATGGTCAACTAATCTTTGACAAAGCAGGAAAGAATGTCCAGTGGAAAAAAGACAGTCTCTTCCACAAATGGTGTTGGGAAAATTGGACAGCCACATGCAGAAGAATGAAACTGGACCATTTCCTTACACCACACACAAAAATAGACTCCAAATGGTTGAAAGACCTCAATGTGAGACAGTAGTCCATCAAAATCCTAAAGGACAACACAGGGAGCAACCTCTTCGACCTCAGCCACAGCAACATCTTCCTAGAAACATCGCCAAAGACAAAGGAAGGAAGGGCAAAAATGAACTATTGGGACTTCATCAAGATAAAAAGCTTTTGCAAAGCAAAGGAAACAGTCAACAAAACCAAAAAACAACTGACAGAATGGGAGAAGATATTTGCAAATAACATCAGATAAAGGGCTAGTATCCAAAATCTATAAAGAACTCATGAAACTCAACACCAAAAGAACAAAGAATCCAATCAAGAAATGGGCAGAAGACATGGACAGACATTTTTCCAAAGAAGACATCCACACGGCCAACAGACACATGAAAAAGTGCTCAAATCGCTTGGCATCAGGGGAATCCAAATAAAAACCTCAATGAAATGCCACCTCACACCAGTCAAAATGGCTAAAATTAACAAGTCAGGAAATGACAGATGTTGGTGGGGATGTGGAGTAAGGGGAACCCTCCTACACTGTTGGTGAGAATGCCAGCTGGTGCAGTCACTCTGGAAAACAGTATGGAGGTTCCTCAAAAAGTTGAAAATAGAGCTACCATATGACCCAGCAATTGCGCTACTGGGTATTTACCCCATAGATACAAATGTAGGGATCCGAAGGGGCATGTGCATACTGACGTTTATAGCAGCAATGTCCACAATAGCCAAACTGTGGAAAGAGCCAAGATGTCCAACGACAGATGAATGGATAAAGAAGAGGTGGTATATATATGCAATGGAATATTATGCAGCCATCAAAAGGAATGAGATCTTGCCATTTGCAATGACGTGGATGGAACTGGAGGGTATTATGCTGAGCAAAATAAGTCAATCAGAGAAAGACATGTATCATATGACCTCACTGATATGAGGAATTCTTAATCTCAGGAAACAAACTGAGGGTTGCTGGAGTGGTGGGGGTGGGAGGGTGGCTGAGTGATAGACATTGGGGAAGATATGTGCTATGGTGAGCGCTGTGAAGTGTTTAAGACTGTTGAATCACAGACCTGTACCTGTGAAACAAATAATACATTATGTGTTAAAAAAGAAGAAGAAGAAGAAGAAGAAGAAGAAGAAGAAGAAGAAGAAGAAGAAGAAGAAGAAGAAGGAGGAGGAGGAGGAGGAGGAGGTAGCAAGAAGGGGAAAATGAAGGGGGGCAATCGAAGGGGGAGGCAAACCATGAGAGAGTATGGACTCTGAAAAACAAACTGAGGGTTCTAGAGGGGAGGGTGGTGGGTGGATGGGTTAGCCTGGTGATGGGTATTAAAGAGGGCACGTAGTGCATGGAGCACTGGGTGTTATACGCAAACAATGAATCATGGAACTCTACATCAAAAACTAATGATGCAATATATGGTGATTAATATAACATAATAAAAGTAAAAGAAAATTTCTAAGAGGAAGTATCATGGTTAAGGGGAATTCTTGCTGAAGTCAGGCCTGGATGATCAAACATTACCTGGGGGATGGTGGAGATAAGGAATTTGGTAAGCTATCAAGGGTGATCAGATATGCAGGGTGGAGGATTCTGGCCAAACTAATTTAGCAGGATTCTTGTTAAAACTGGGCTCTTGAGGACATCTTTGTCCAAAGAAGGGGCCTTGTTGAAAAGAACTCAGAGAAGCCTGACTAGGATGTGGTTAAGGAGAGAATCTTTATCACTATACATGTGACAAAATGTCATAGAACTATGCACAAAAACATACACACAAATGAGTGTATGGAAGAATTGGTGAAATCTGAGTGAGATCTACAATCTAATAGTTAATTATATGATAATGTCAATGTCCTAGTTTTGAGAATGTTCTATAGTTATATAAAATATTATCATTGGTGAAAGCTGAGTGAAGCATATGCCTCTGTATTATTTTTGCAACATCTCTGAATCTATTCCTGTTTCCAAATAAAACAGAAAAAAAAATATTGGGTGGGAAGCGATGTGTTGGGGAAATGTAGAGGGCTATAGAAGTACAGAGAAATGCTTGGAGTGCCTGGGTGGCTCAGTCGGTTAAGCATCCAACTCTTGTTGATTTCAGCTCAGGTCATGATCTCAGGATGGGGTCGGGCTCTACACTGGGTGTAAAGCCTGCTTAAGATTCTCTCTCTCCTGGGGCACCTGAGTGGCTCAGTTGGTTAAGTGTCTGCCTTTGGCTCAGGTCATGATCTCAGAGTCCTGGGATCGAGCCCTGCATCAGGCTCTGTGCTCAGCAGGGACCCTGCTTCTCCCTCTCCCTCTGCCTTTCACTCTGCTTGTGCTCTCTCTCTGTCTCTCTCCCTGTCAAATAAATAAATAAAATAAAATAAAAATTCTCTCTTGCCCTCTCCTCTGCCCTTCCCCTCTCAAATAAATAAATAAATAGAATTACAGAGAAATGCTTGACTCAGATGCAACAGAGAAGATTCCCTGAAGGAAATCATATCTTCCCAAGGGACGAAATTTAAGTTCTTACAGGGCTGAGCAGGAGAGGGGAAGAGTGAAGCCTGGCTGTGCCAGAGAATAGGAATGGAGGCCAACATATCCATGTTCAAGGCATTCAGATTCTAATTATTTTATAAGGCTGGCAAAGCTTTGGCTAAACTGAGACTTACTGAATATTTAGGATAAAGAAATGTCAGGAGTAGAGGAAAAGGAGTCCTTAAGACCTGAGGAGTGCTGAAAGGATGAGTGGAGGAGCCCTGCCTTGTCGTCAGATGGTTACTTGGTACCTGCTGCAAGCCAAGTACGTGGGCTGTGGAGCTACAGCGGTGACCATGGCCCTCACTGCCCTACCCAGTTCACTGGCTTCCTTGAGCTCAGCAACACCTGTGTCTCTGTGCTTCTTCCCCACAAAACACATCCACCACCACATTCTCCCAGGACTCTGCTAGGTGGTGCTTGGCTCATCAGGATGACTGCTTCCTGCTGCTGCAATGTTCTCAGCTAATCTGCACATCTTAATGGAATACTGTATCCCCAGGATAGTTGGTGGGATGAGTTGTTTGGCTACAGGGGCTTTTGTCCATCAAGTTTCCACTCTAATCTATCTATCCAAATCACATACATAATCTCAGACACCTCATGAAATGCCCACCCCAACCTGCCCACTCCAGGAGCTTCTTTTAAATTATTATTACTTCTACACTAAGTAAACCTACCTTTCTGTCTTATTATAAAAGCCACCCATGTGTAGAAAGAAACTGAATAAATCAACAACTTATTTGTACATTGTAAAAGTTGTGAGTTGAACACTTGTGAGGTTCACTGGGAAGTGGCAAGAGGGCCGACAGCTCCAAACATAATAAAAGTGACAGCTGACTGTTACTGGATACACAGCTTGATGTACCTTTGCACAGAATGTACACAACAGTCATACAGAAACTGGTACTATATTATCATCATGCACATTTTACAGATAAGAAAGTGGATACACAGCAAGTTAGATAATTTTCCCAAAGGCACATACTCAGTATGTGTTGTACCAGGATCCAAACCCAGACTGATTCCAGAGTCTTCTCTTCCACTGAAGAACCAACTCTTCAGTTGTCACCAGAAGCATCTCCAGTCATCCTTTGCTGGTATTGGCCACTTCCCTCCTTCTCAGCCTGGAGTTAAGAGAGCCTGGAATGGACAGGTTTCAGATCCTTGCAACCCATCTAGACATCTTCTTGACCTTTATAAAACACTAAAAGTCAAATGCATTCCCTGGACCAAAGGCAAAATCCCTCAGTAGCCATTGGTCTTTCTGGAGATATATGGAAACTTTTTTTTTTTTTAAGATTTTATTTATTTATTTGAGAGAGAGAATGAGATAGAGAGAGCATGAGAGGGGGGAGGGTCAGAGGGAGAAGCAGACTCCCTGCTGAGCAGGGAGCCCGATGTGGGACTCGATCCCAGGACTGCAGGATCATGACCTGAGCTGAAGGCAGTCGCTTAACAAACTGAGCCACCCAGGCGCCCTGGAGATATATGGAAGCTTTTTAACAATCACATTAATGCAATCTTTGGGTAATATTCCTCTCACTTAAAAAAACAAATGGGAAAAGGGGCTTTCGCTTACAGTATATTAAATTACTTTAAATTACTGGAAACCATTTTGCCAATGGATTTTCCTGGCAAATTTGAATATAGATAAGGACATTTTACTCATCTCCCTGACACTTTCATAAAATACCCTCTAAATGGAATACCAGAAAGCAGAGCAGCATATGTTTTCATTTCTGATATGGACTTTTAATGAAATATATGTACCACATTATTACTGATCCTTGGAAAAGGAGGTCATTATGAGTCTTAACCAACTTATAAAGTTGAAAACTAGGTTTTAAAGAAAACTATGCTTTTTAGCCCCAACCTCATCATTGAAAATTAAACAGGAAATTCCAAAAGCCAAAGTCATGAGCCAGAGGCATTCCATGAGTCTAAATAGAAATGTTATTGTCTGTCTTGATTTTCTGGAAATAAAAGCATTCACCACAGAAAGAATTGCAGTTATATCATATGTGAAAGTAGATTTTATAAGTTGTTGGCTAAGCCTTCATGACACCAAACCATCTAGCCAATGCATTCAGAAGCCCAGTCACTGCATGTTTGACAGATAAGACAGTGAAAACAAGTTTCCTTCAAAAGTCAGAGCTGCTGAGGCTATACAGACATCAAACCTCACTACCAATCACCATCACCAGGAGTGCACATTAAAAATAAGATGCCCAGAAGGCAGTCCAACATGGTGATGTAGGAAGACCCTGAATTCCCCTCCTCCCATGAATGCACTAAATCTATACCCACATATAGACCAATTCTTCCTGAAGAAAAACTGAGACCTGATTGAACAGCTACTATACAAGTGATAGAGGGACCACATAAAGAAGGGTAGGAAGAACAGAGATATGGTAAAGGCTGAACCCCACCCCCAACACAGTGACCTGCAGTAGGGAGGGATATCACAGAAGGGCTCATGTGAAGACTTGTGTGCCCTCAGTCACATCAAAAAACAAACAAACAGTAGTTTAAAGGGCAATGAGATGATAAGTGAAGGGCATATATTTACTAATTTGAGAGTGTCTGCCAAAAGAGTGGGAAACTGCTGGAATGCTCTCCAGGGTTGGAGGCACCTGTCAGCACCATTTTTTACATTCCCCCTACGTTGCAATAACGTGGAAAGGAGAAGGGTCCAGGTACTCTAGCCAGCTTTCTAGGGCCACCTCAGTGTACCATAGGTCCCTGACCCACACCAGCTCCAGTTGTCCCCCCAAGACAACCCCAGCATGCTGTACCTCAAGACTTCCCTGGCCCATGCCCACTCCAGCTCCAGCCAAGGCAACTCTAGCATGGCATAGACTGGGCACCCCTGGGCCTGCACCCACTCCAGCTCCAGCCAGCCTGCCAAAGCCACCAGCCACACACAGTCTACATAGGGGACACTCATACATAAGGCCACTCCTTCAAGACCAAGAAAGGTAACTGTTCTCCCTAATTCATAAAAAAAAAAAAAAAAAAACAGAAAGTCAAACAAAATGGTGAAACAAAGGAATACGTTCCAAATGAAAGAAGATAAAACCCAAGGAGGGGGTGAAAGCCTAATGAGACAGAGATAATTTACCTGATAAAGAATTCAAAGTAATGATCATAAAGATACTCACTGAACTTCAGATAAGAATGGAGGAACACAGTGAAAACCTCAACAGAGTTAGAAAATAAAAGAAAGAACCAGTCAGAGCTGAAGAATACAATAACTGAAATGAAAACACACTAGAGGGAATCAGCAGCAGATTAAATAATACAAAAGAATAAATCAATAATCTGAAAGACAGGACAGTGGAAATCAGCCAGTCAAAACAAACAAAAAAAGAGAATATTTAAAAATTAGGATAGTTTAAGGGACCCTGGGACAACATCAATCATATTAGCATTCATATTATAGGGATCCTGTAAGAGAGGAAGGGGCAGAAAATTTAGAAAAATATTGGCTAAAAATTTCTCTAACCTGGGGAAGGAAACAAACATCCAGATCTAGGAATCAAAGGGAGTCCCAAACAAAATGAACCTGAAGAGATCCATACCATGATATGTTAAACTCGAATAGCAAAAATTAAAGATAAAGAGAGAATTTTAAAGGCAGCAAGAGAAAAACAAATAGGTACATACAAGAGAAACCAAAAAAAACTATCAGCTGATTTTTTCTGCAGAAACTTTTCAGGCTGAAAAGCAGTGATAGAATATATTTAAAGTGTTGAAAAGGAAATTTACACCCAAGAATACTTTATCTGACAAGGTTATCATTCATAATTAACGGAGGGATAGAGTTTCTTAGAAAAGCAAAAACTAAAGTTGTTCATCACCACTAAACCACCTTCCCAAGAAATGGTAAAGGATCTTCTTTAAGCAGGAAAACAGAAGACATAACAAGAAATAAGAAAACACACAAAAAAGGAAATATCACTAGTAAAAGCAAATACTTGGTAAAGGCAGAAGATCAGGCAGTTAAAAGGTTACAATGAAGGTTGAAGACAAAAATAGTAAAATCAACTATAACTACAATAAGTAGTTTAGATATACACAAAATAATGTAAAATATGATGTCAAAAACATAACATTGTGAGAGGAGGAATAAAAATGTAGTACTCTTAGAGTGCATTAGAACTCAAGCAACTAGAGCTTAAAATAGACTGCTATAGATGCAAGGTTGATATGTATGGACCTCATGGTAACCACAAAACAAAAACCTAGATTCACAAAAAATACAAAGAAAGGAACCCAAACATAACACTAAAGAAAACCATCAAATCACAAAGGAAGAGACCAAGAGAAGGAGAGAGGAACTACAAAACAAAACAAAACAAAACAATTCACAAAATGGCAAGAGTACATACCCATCAATAATTACTTTAAATGTAAATAGACTAAATGCTCCAATCAAAAGACATAGGGTGGCTGAATGCATTAATTAAACAACAACAACAACATCAACCAAGACCCTTCTATATGCTACCTGCAAGAGACTCACATCAAATCTATAGACACACAGAGAGACTGAAAGTGAAGGGGTGGAATAAGATATTTTATGAAAATGAAAAGAAAGCAGGGGTATCAAAACTCATATGAAACAAAATAGATTTTAAAACAAAGACTGGAGGGGATGTGGAGCAAGGTGGCAGAGGAGTGGGAGACCTGGATTTTGTCTGGTCCCAGGAATTCAGCTGGATAGGGATCAAACCATTCTGAACACCTACGAACTCAACAGGAGATCAAAGAAAACAATAGCAACAACTCTCTGAACAGAAAAGTGACCCCTTTCTGGAAGGTAGGACATGCAGAGAAGTGAATCTGAGGCGATATTCGGGAGGATAGATGGCGGAGGAGGGGGCCTCCGTCCGCCACTTCTGGCAAGTGACAGAGCCATGGAGGACAAAATCGGAACTTTTAGAAGTCAGCTCCGCTGAGGGACATCACTGAGGTGGCTAAGTGGGGGGTGGAACCCTCACTGGAACAGTGTGGTCTCAGGACCCACGGGCTCACAGAAAGACCGGGGGTGCCTCAGTGCAGCAGAGCTCCCAGGTATCGGAGTGGGTAAGATGGCTGGAGAGATGGAACCGAGGAGTGGGCTCTCAGCTCGGAGTTGCCATAAACTGTGCTCCGCAGCACAGTCGGGCCACTGCTCTTCAAGCAGGGACCCAACAAGTAGCAGATCTGGGGAGACTCTCCTTCTTCCCCCAGGAGGAGTGGCGCAGGAGTGCACCTCAGGGATCTGCTGGGTTTGGAGACTCCACAATGGGTCGTGAGCCAGAGATAGAAATGCTTGGTCACAGGCCGGGAGAGCATGGAGTGCAGCCAGAGACCGGGGAGACGGGAGTGATAGACTGCTTTTCTCTGCGGGCACACTGAGGAGCAGGGCCCCAAGTTCTCGGCTCCTCTGGGGCAGAGATTGGGAGGCCGCCATTTTCACTCTCATCCTCCAAAGCCGAACAGAAAGCTTGCAGGGAAAAAAAGCTCCTGAGAGCAAACCCGAGCAGATTACTTAGCCCGGACCAGCAAGGGCGGGGCAATTCCACAACCGGCAAAGACATTTGGGAACCACAGCAACAGGCCCCTCCCCCAGAAGATCAGCAAGAACAGCCAGCCAAGACCAAGTTTACCAATCAATGAGAATGGCAGAACTCCAGCTCTAGGGGAATACTGCTCATAGAATTCATGGCTTTCTTCCCATGATTCTTTAGTCTTTCAAAGTTAATTTTTTTAACTGTCTTATTTTTTTTTTTTGAATTTTTCTTTTTCCCTTTTTCAACCAACATCTTATCAATCCCTT
>NW_022589937.1:11598-15136 GCF_004348235.1 Phoca vitulina
TTTATAAAATCTTTTATAATTTTCATCTTTACAGTCATATTCCAACCCTTCATCATATTAACCCTTATTTTTCTACATATATAAGTTTTTCTTTCTTTAAAATTTTGGGAGGCACTTTCTTCTAACAGACCAAAATACACCCAAAATCTACCATGTGGTGCTGATTTATGCACCAGCCTGATCATATTTGATCATATTCTGGTTTTTTGTTTTGTTCTGTTTTTTTTTTGTTTTTAACTTTTTCTTTTTCTTTTTTTCTTTTTCTTTTTTCTTTCTTTCCCTTTCTTTTCCCCTGGTTTCAGGTCTTTTCTGATTTGTTTAGAGTATATTTTCTGAGGATGTTGTTACCCTGTTAGAATTTTGTTCTCTCATTCATCTATTCTCCACTGTACAAAATGACAAGGCAGAAAAAATCATCTCAACAAAAAGAACAAGAGGCAGTACCCACTGCCAGGGACCTACTCAATATGGACATTAGTACGATGTCAGAAGTAGAGTTCAGAATGATGATTTTAAAGATACTAGCTGGGCTTGAAAAAAGCATGGAAGTTATTAGAGAAACCCTTTCTGGTGAAGTACAAGAAATAAAATCTAACCAAGTCAAAATCAAAAAGGCTATTAATGAGGTGCAATCAAAAATGGGGGCGCTAAATGCTAGGATAAAGGAGGCAGAAGAGAGAATTAGTGATATAGATGACCAAATGATGGAAAATAAAGAAGCTGAGAAAAAGAGAGATAAACAACTATTGGATCACGAAGGCAGAATTCGAGAGATAAGCGATGCCATAAGACGAAACAACATTAGAATAATAGGGATCCCAGAAGAAGAAGAAGAGAGGGGCAGAATGTATATTGGAGCAAATTATGGCAGAGAACTTACTAATTTGGGGAAGGAAACAGGCATCAAAATCCAGGAGGCACAGAGAACCCCTCTCAAAATCAGTAAAAATAGGTCAACACCCCAACATCTAATAGTAAAACTTACGAGTTTCAGAGACAAAAAGAAAATCCTGAAAGCAGCTCAGGAGAAGAGATCTCTACCCTACAATGGTAGAAACTTGAGATTGGCAACAGACCTATCCACAGAGACCTGGCAGGCCAGAAAGGACTGGCACGATATATTCAGAGCAATAAATGAGAAAAATATACAACCAAGAATACTATATCCAGCTAGGCCGGATATAGTATTGAAAATAGAAGGAGAGATAAAAAAGCTTCCAGGACAAACAAAAACTAAAGGAATTTGCAAACACGAAACCAGCCCTACAAGAAATCTTGAAAGGGGTCCTCTAAGCAAAGAGAAAGCCTAAAAGCAACATAGACCAGAAAGGAACACAGACAATATACAGTAACAGTCACCTTACAGGCAATACAATGGCACTAAATTCATATCTTTCAACAGTTACTCTGAATGTAAATGGGCTAAGTGCTCCAATCAAAAGACACAGGCTATCAGATTGGATAAAAAAACAAGACCCATCGATATGCTGTCTGCAAGAGACTCATTTAAACCCAAAGACACCCCCAGATTGAAAGTGAGGGTGTGGAAAACCATTTACCATGCTAATGGACACCAAAAGAAAGCTGAGGTGGCAATCCTTATATCAGACAAATTAGATTTTAAACCAAAGACTGTAATAAGAGATGAGGAAGGACACTATATCTTACTTAAAGGGTCTATCCAACAAGATCTAACAATTGTAAATATCTCTGCCCCTAACATGGGAGCAGCCAATTATATAAGGCAATTCATAAGAAAAGCAAAGAAACACATCGACAACAATACAATAAGAGTGGGGTACTTTAACACCCCCCTCACTGAAATGGACAGATCATCTAAGCAAAGATCAACAAGGAAATAAAGACTTTAAATGACACAGTGGACCAAATGGACTTCACAGACATATTCAGAACATTCCATCACAAAGCAACAGAATACACATTCTTCTCTAGTGCCCATGGAATATTCTCCAGAATAGATCACATCCTAGGTCACAAATCAGGTCTCAACCGGTACCAAAAGATTGGGATCATTCCCTGCATATTTTTAGACCACAGTGCTTTGAAACCAGAACTCAATCACAAGAGGAAAGTCGGAAAGAACTCAAATACATGGAGGCTAAAGAGCATCCTACTAAAGAATGAATGGGTCAACCAGGAAATTAAAGAAGAATTTAAAAAATTCATGGAAACAAATGAAAATGAAAACACAACTATTCAAAATCTTTGGGATGTAGCAAAGGCAGTCCTAACAGGAAAGTATATAGCAATACAAGCCTTTCTCAAGAAACAAGAAAGGTCTCAAATACACAACCCAACCCTAGACCAAAAGGAGCTGGAGAAAGAACAGCAAATAAAGCCTAAACCCAGCAGGAGAAGAGAAATAATAAAGATCAGAGCAGAAATCAATGAAATAGAAACCAAAAGAACAGTAGAACGGATCAACAAAACAAGAAGCTGGTTCTTTGAAAGAATTAACAAGATTGATAAACCCATGGCCAGACTTATCAAAAACAAAAGAGAAAGGACCCAAATCAACAAAATCATGAATGAAAGAGGAGAGATCACAACCAACACCAAAGAAATACAAACAATTATAAGAACATGTTATGAGCAACTATACCAGCAAATGAGATAACCTGGAAGAAATGGATGCATTCCTAGAGATGTATCAACTACCAAAACTGAACCAGGAAGAAATAGAAAACCTGAACAGACCTATAACCACTAAGGAAATTGAAGCAGTCATCAAAAATCTCCCAAAACACAAAAGCCCAGGGCCAGATGGCTTCCCAGGGGAATTCTACCAAACATTTCAAGAATTAATACCTATTCTTCTGAAACTGTTCCAAAAAATAGAAATGGAAGGAAAACTTCCAAACTCCTTTTATGAGGCCACCATTCCCTTGATCCCAAAACCAGACAAAGACCCCATCAAAAAGGAGAATTACAGACCAATATCCCTGACGAACATGGATGCAAAAATTCTCACCAAAATACTAGCCAATAGGATCCAACAGTACATTAAAAGGATTATTCACCACGACCAAGTGGGATTTATCCCTGGGCTGCAAGGTTGGTTCAACATCCGCAAATCAATCAATGTGATACAATACATTAACAAAAGAAAGAACAAGAATCATATGATCCTCTCAATAGATCAGAAAAAGCATTTGACAAAGTACAGCATCCTTTCTTGATCAAAACTCTTCCGAGTATAGGCATAGAGGGTACATACCTCAATATCATAAAAGCCATCTATGAAAAACCTACAGCGAATATCATTCTCAATGGGGAAAAACTGAGAGCTTTCCCCCTAAGGTCAGGAACGCGGCAGGGATGTCCACTATCACCACTGCTATTCAACATAGTATTGGAAGTCCTAGCCACAGCAATCAGACAACAAAAAGAAATATAAGGCATCCAAATCGGCAAAGAAGAAATCAAACTCTCACTCTTTGCAGATGATATGATACTTTATGTGGAAAATCCCAAAGACTCCACCCCAAAACTGCTAGAACTCATACAGGAATTCAGT
>NW_022589937.1:25136-50118 GCF_004348235.1 Phoca vitulina
GCTAGGATTTTGTTGAGGATTTTGGAATCCATATTCATCAGGGATATTGGTCTGAAATTCTCCTTTTTGATGGGGTCTTTGCCTGGTTTGGGGATGAAGGTCATGTTGGCCTCATAAGAATGAGTTTGGAAGTTTTCCTTCTGTTTCTATTTTTTGAAACAGCTTCAGAATTTATTATTTCTTCTTTGAATGTTTGGTAGAATTCCCCAGGGAATCCATCAGGCCCCAGACCCTTATTTTTTGGGAGGTTTTTGATCACTGCTTCAATCTCGTTAGTGGTTATTGGCCTATTCAGGTTGTCAATTTCTTCCTGTTTCAGTCTTGGCAGCTTATAGGTTTCCAGGAAGGTCTCCATTTCATCCAGATTGCTCAGTTTATTGGCATATAGTTGTTGATAATAATTTCTAATAATTGTTTCTACTTCCTTGGTGTTAGTCGTGATCTCTCCCCTTTCATTCATAATTTTATTAATTTGGGTCCTTTCTCTTTTCTTTTGGATAAGTCTGGCCAGTGGTTTATCGATCTTATTAATTCTTTCAAAGAACCAACTTCTAGTTTCGTTGATCTGATCTACTGTGTTTCTGGTTTCTAATTCATTGATCCTGCTCTAATCTTAATTATTTCTCTTCTAATGCATGGCTTAGGCATCGTTTGTTGCTTTTTCTCTAGTTCTTTAAGGTGTAGAGTTAGTTGGTGAATTCGGGATTTTTCTATTTTTTTGAGTGAGGCTTGGATGGCTATGTATTTCTCCCTTAGTACCGCCTTTGCAGTATCCCATAGGTTTTGGACCAATGTGTTTTCATTCTCCTTGGTTTCCATGAATTGTTTAAGTTCTTCTTTGATTTCTTGGTGGACCCAAACATTTTTGAACAGAGTGGTTTTTAGCTTCCAAGTGTTTGAATTTCTGCCAATTTTTTTCTTGGGATTGAGTTTCAGTTTTAAAGCATTGTGGTCTGAGAATATGCAGGAAATAACCTCAAACTTTTGGTATTGGTTGAGACCTGATTTGTGACCCAGTATGTGGTCTATTCTGGAGAAAGTTCCATGTGCACTCAAGAAGAATGAGTATTCTGTTGTTTTAGGGTGGAATGATCTGTATATATCTATGAGGTCCTTCTGGTCCAGTGTGTCATCCAAAGCTCTTGTTCCTTGTTGATTTTCTGCTTAGATGATCTACCCATTGCTGAGAGTGGAGTATTGAGGTCTCCTACAATTAACGCATTGTTATCAATATGACTCTTTATTTTGGTTAACAGTTGGCTTATGTAGATGGCTGCTCCCATGTTGGGGGCATAGACATTTACAATTGTTAGATCTTCTTGTTGGATAGACCCTTTAAGAATGATATAGTGTCTTTTTGCATCTCTAATTACAGAGTTTAGTTTAAAATCTAATTTGTCTGATATAAGAATTTTACCCCAGCTTTCTTTTGAGGTCCACTGGCATGGAAGATGGATCTCCTTCCCTTCACTTTCAGTCTGGATGTATCCTTAGGTTCAAAGTGGGTCTCTTGTAGGCAGCGTATGGATGGGTCCTGTCTTTTTATCCAATCTGCAACCCTGTGCCGTTTTATGGGAGCATTTAGGCCATTCACGTTGAGAGTGATTATTGAAAGATATGAATTAATTGTCATCATGTTGCCTGTGAAGACGCTGTTTTCATAGATTGCCCTGTAAATTTCTGTTGGATATCACTCTTGGGGTCTTTCTCCTTTTACAGAACCCCCCTTAATATTTCTTGCAAGGCCGGCTTAGTGGTCACATATTCTTTTACTTTCTGCTGCCGTGGAAGCTCTGTATCTCTCCATCCATTCTAAATGACAGCCTTGCTGGATAAAGTATTCTTGGCTGCATGTTCTTCTCATTTAGTACCCTGAATATGTCTTGCCAGGCCTTTCTGGCTTGCCAGGTCTCTGTGGATAGGTCTGACGTTATTCTGATGTTCCTCCCTCTGTACGTAAGGAATCTCTTCCCCCTAACTGCCCTTAAGATGGTTTCCTTGGTTCTAAGATTTGCAAGTTTTACTCTTACATGCCAGGGTGTTGGCCTGTTTTCCTTGATCTTGGGAAGGGTCCTCTCTGCCTCTAGGACTCGAATGTTTGTTTCATTCCCCAGATTAGCGAAGTTCTCAGCTATGATTTGCTCAAATACATCTTCTAGTCCCCTCTCTCTCTCCACTCCCTCCAGGATTCCAATTATTCTGACATTGGAATGCTTCATGGTGTCACTTATTCTTCTGATTCTATTTTCATGGATTCTGAGTTGTTTTTCTCTGGCCTCCTCTTTTCCCTTTTTATCTATTATATTGACTTCCAGGTCGCTTATTCGGTCTTCTGCCTCAGTTACCCTAGCTGTTAGATTATCTAGATTGGATTGGATCTCATTGATAGCATTTTTAAGTTCTGCCAATTCAGATTTCATTTCTGTCCTTAGAGACTCTATGTTGCCATTAATTGATTTCTCCATTCAAGCTATTGTCTTCACAATTGCTAGCCTGAATTCCATCTCCAACATCTTGGTTATATCTGTATCCATTTGTAAATCTGCAGCATAAGTCATAATCTCTGAGTCTTTTCTATTTTGGGGGTTCGTCCTCCTAGTCATTCTGTTGATGGGTGGTTGAGGGAATGTACAGAGTCCAAATTATTGACCAGAACCCAAGCAAGATGCACCTGTTTTCTACGGACCTTAGGGTTGCTGACCTCTTGTTTTCCCAGCCTGTTTTCTGGCGGAGGGGCCTGCCGTGCTGTTACTCAGGCAACCCTGTTTGGGCAGAGTTGCCCTGCCCCCCTGTGGCAGGGGATGGGCTCAGTGGGAATCAGTTTTGGGGGCTTTTGTTCTCTGGCGGCTTTCCTTCACAGCTTTCCGCATCTCTTCTGAGAGTCAGAGCAGAAGAGATCGTTTCCAACCCTCTGCCTCAGAGCAAAGAGATATCAGTCTGTTCTTCAGTGAGCTCTCCAGGCCACACTGTCTCCATTTCTGTCCGTGCTGCTATAAACTGCAGCATCCTGGGTTGTGCGCCCCTCCACAGCGCTCCCAGTCCTGCCTCCAGGTCGGGGCACGTCTCTGCCCTTTGTGCTTCTAAAACCGCCAGCCACTCCCAGTTCGCACGTGTGACCCCGCCACTCCAGGTTTCCACCCCGGGGGCTGTCCTAAAGTCCTTTCCCTGCCACTACCGGTCTGCGAGTCTGTGCCCCGTCCCTAGCGAGCAAGGTTGTCGCTCACTGGCGGTTAGGATTCCCATGGCCAGGCACCCTCCAGTGCCGTTTATCCTCTGATATCTGCCCTCAGAATCATGGCTCCCCGCTTCACACCTCAAATCCAACAGCCTGCGATATTCTGTTTGTAGAGATTCAGATCTTCTTACATCTCAGGCTGATTTCATAGGTGCTCAGAGTGGTCTGGTAGATATCCAGCTCAATTCCGGGGACCAGTTCAAATAGGGTCCCCTACTCCTCTGCTGTATTTTCTCTCTCCTCATAAACTCCACATTTTTAACTCTTAGATCACTCAGTCAGTTTCTTTCAAGAAGCTATGCACAATCTCAAATCAGGGC
This sequence comes from Phoca vitulina, assembly GCF_004348235.1. Taxonomy (NCBI): domain Eukaryota; kingdom Metazoa; phylum Chordata; class Mammalia; order Carnivora; family Phocidae; genus Phoca; species Phoca vitulina. The sequence goes on from NW_022589937.1 coordinate 28,692, forward strand.
CTTTGCACTTGGCTTGACCTCTACTTGGAAGGCACTTTCCTCGGAACTTTTAATAATGCATAATTCTTGTCACTCAGATATTGGTTAAAAGTCCATCTCCTCCAAATATTCTCCTCTGTTCATTCCATTTAAAGTGCCACCCCACCCACAAGTCACTTTCTCATAAGACACAAGTTTAATTTCTATTCATAGCCCTTTTCACTCTGAAATTAGCTTATTTATTTACTTACTTACTTACTTGCTTGCTTCTTATCTGCATACCTTCATACCCCACACCTTCCCTACACCTTCATACCCCAGAATGAAATTTCATGAGAATAGGGTTTTGTGTGTCTTCATCAACCCACCATGTGGAATGGTGCCTGGATGAGAGGAGTCTTCAATGCAACACATGCTGCTTGGATGGATGGATGGATAGATGGACATATAAATGGATGGACAGGCAGATGGACAGATGGGTGGATGAACGGATGAGTAAGTGAATGGGTTAGATGGGTAGGCAAGTGAGTGGAAGGATGGATGGAGGATGAAGGAAGGACAGACAAATGAGAAAGGAAAAAGGCAAGTATTTTACACTGAAAGACCAAATAATACCACCTTCATTCGCAATTCCATGGCCAACATTTGCGTTTTGTTTTTTAAGATTTCATGACTTTGAATGCAAGGACAGTCTGTATTACTTATATTTAGAGAACACCTGCAATCAGTTAATTTGGCTTTTAAAAAAACTCAGGTTTTCTACCAAGGTTCAGAATTACTCCAGGTATTGTACACAGGCTGTGCTTTCCTTTAAATGCCTCTATGCTTATAAAGTTGCTATTGACACAAGACGTCTTTAAATTATTCTTTCTTGTGTAAATTGAGAGCATTTCTGCTAAAATGTAGACGATCTCCTGCAACTGAAAAAGAATGCATATTTGCCAACTGAATATGGCAATTTTCTAGAATCAAAGGCCTCCCTCATGATAGTTTGCTGATGTTTTATGTCTGTGGATTGAATTTGCAAATGTGGGCTCATCAATGTACCCTGTTAACATTGGATATCCACTTAAATAAAATCAAAACCTACAGGCAAAGTTGCCAGAAGTAGTGTTTTGCAGGGGCCTTTTCCCTCCAGGAGAACTAAAATTAAACTGTTGATGTTGAATTATGTTCTCATTCACATATAAATAGCTTTGGCAGGTCACAGTGGAGGTGACATTGCTAAGAAACTGTGCAGTGTCTCCTCAAATTGTCACACTACTATCTTAAAAGACAGGCAGGTAGTCTATAGTAACTGTGCAGAAAACTTCAAGTTTCTACTTAGATACTTAGCAACAGCTCTGGATAAGCAGGTGGGAAAATTTGCCCTCTGATGCAGATAAAGATGATGGAGTTTTCTGGGTGAATTACATGGCAAATCTGTGTGAAAGCTCCCAGTAACTAAGAGAAAATTCAGTTAGATTTGCTGCCAAGCAGAATTTTCAGGAAAGGTTTGGGAAAAGCCGTGCAAACTTGCAAAGATGATATTTAGCCCCAGGACTAGAGAAATACCCTCTTATCTAGTGACAGCCATTCTGGTTTCACTGTAAGCACTCATGAATTGCTCTTTAGCTTACATCCAAAACTATAACATCTGCCTATTCTCTCCCCACCTTTCCAAGTAAATGTGAACTGTGAATACACCCCATCTTCACATTCATGTGTCCATTCCTTCACTCAACAAATATTGCTAAGCACCTACTAAGTATCCACCTATTATTATGCCAGGGGAGAAAGGTGATACTGAGAGAATACCAGGCCCTTAAAGTCTAGAGGAGTTATGGCACAAGGAAAACTATAACTAAAAAAGAAAATCTGAAGCACAGTTAAGAGTTCTACAAATTATCCACTACATATGTTCGGCAAATAACTTAAACTCCATAAGCCTCAGTTTCCTTATGGGGGTAATAGCAGAACCTACCACGTGGGGATGCTATAATCCATGTAAACTCTTCTGGACATGCCCACACTATAGGAAGCACCAAATAAACTGGGAACTTCAAGGGTTCAGACTGGAGAGAGGGAGCACTTTCAAGGACCCTTGGTCATACAGCTGGTGGGTAGGGTCAGAAATGCCTTATGAATGTCTAGCTCTTTGACTGAGTCATTTCCTGGATCCAAGACTAAGTTTCCTCATTTTTTAGATGAGGAAGCTGGATTATAGCTGATCCTATCTAGGTCTTATTTTTGGCTGTTTGATCTGGGTTATGAAAAAAATGAGTAAGATTTGGACTTGCAGAGATAAAGGAGGGAAGATATTCCCAGTGGAAGCTAAAAGAGAGTATGCTTTCACTTAAAATACCACCCTTGTTGACCTCTATCCATAGAACATTTAATTCAACAATTATTTCCTGGGTACCTTCTTTGTACCTAGGAATGATTTTCAAAATACATAACAATCAGGCAAGGGCTTCCACTGACCTAAAGGAATGGATGGATGCTAGCAAAGGGACTCAGGCAGGATCCAGAGGCCTCTTATGGTCCAGCATTACCTAATGGTAGATTTTGGAGAGGTTCTGATAAAGAAGCATGTGTAGCCTGGACAAGAAATTGGGAATGGGAGTGGAGGAGTAGGGTACCTTATACCAACCAGACCCCAGAATTGAGCTGGATATCTACCAGACCACTCTGAACACCCAAGAAATCAGCCTGACATGTAAGAAGATAGATCTGGACCTCTACAAACAGAATTTCGCAGGCGGTTGGTTTCAAGGTGTGAAGCAGGGAGCCCTGATTCCATGGGCAGATATTGGAAGATAAACAGAAGGGGGAGGGAGTTGCCATAAGCGCTGGCACTGAAAGGTGAAATAACACAAGAGCACAAAAGCCTACCGCACTGGGGACTGAGAACAGACTTGCAGACTGGTAGAGACACGGAAAGGACTTTACGGCAGGCCCCTGGACTGAAACCTGGAGTGGTGGGACCACCTGTGTGAACTGGGGGTGGCTGGTGGTTTTAGAAGCACAAAGGGCAAAGATGTGCCCCGACCTGGAGGCAAGGACTGGGAGCGCAGCTAAGGGGCGCACAACCTAGGACGCTGCAGTTTATAGCAGCACAAACAGAAATGGAGATGGTGTGGCCTGGAGAGCTCACTGAAGAACAGACTGAAATCTCTCTGCTTTGAAGCAGAGGGTTGGAAATGATCTCTTCTGCTCTGACTCTCCAAAGAGACACAAAAAGCCACCAGGAACAAAAGCCCCGCCAAAACGATTTTCACTGAGCCCATTCGCGCCACAAAGGGCAGGGCAACTCTGCCCAAACAGGGTTGCCTGGGTAACAGCCCAGCAGGCCCCACCCCCAGAAGACAGGCTGGAGAACAAGAGACCAGCAACCCTAAGGTCCCTAGAAAACAGGTGCAACTTACTTGGGTTCTGTTCAATAATTTGGACTCTGTACATTCCCTCAACCACCCTCAACAGAATGACTAGGAGGAGGAACCCCCAAAATAGGAAAGACTCAGAGACTGTGACTTCTGCCACACATTTACAAATGGATACAGATATAACCAAGATGTCAGAAATGGAATTCATGGTAGCAATTGTGAAGACAATAGCTAGAATGGAGAAATCAATTAATGGCAACATAGAGTCTCTAAGGGCAGAAATAAAAGCTGAACTGGCAGAACTTAAAAATCCTATCAATGAGATCCAATCTAATCTAGATAATCTAACAGCTAAGGTAACTGAGGCAGAAGAATGAATTGGTGATCTAGAAGACCAATTAATAGGCAAAAAGGGAAAAGAGGAGGCCAGGGAAAAACAACTCAAAAAACATGAAAATAGAATCAGAGAAATAAGTGAGACCATGAAACGTTCCAGTGTCAGAATTATTAGGGTCTTTGATGGGGTGGAGAGAGAGAGAGGACTAGAAGATATATTTGAGCAAATGGTAGCTGAGAATGTCCCTAATCTGGGGAATGAAACAAACATTCGTGTCCTAGAGGCAGAGAGGACCCCTCCCAAGATCAAGGAAAACAGGCCAACAGCCCAGCATGCAATAGTAAAACTTGCAAATCTTAAAACCAAGGAAACCATCTTAAGGGCAGTTGGGGGAAGAGATTCCTTACGTACAGAGGGAGGAACATCAGAGTAACGTCAGACCTATCCACAGAGACCTGGCAAGCCAGAAAGGCCTGGCAAGACATATTCAGGGTACTAAATGAGAGGAACATGCAGCCAAGAATACTTTATCTGGCAAGGCTTTCATTTAGAATGGATGGAGAGATACAGAGCTTCCAGGACCGGCATAAACTGAAAGAATATGTAACCACTAAGCTGGCCCTACAAGAAATATTAAGGGGGGTTCTATAAAATGAGACAGACCCTGGGCGAGGAGTTGGAGACCTGGATTTCGTCTGGTCCCAGGAATTTAGCTGGATAAGGATCAAACCATTCTAAACACCTACAAACTCAACAGGAGATCGAAGAAAAGAATAGCAACAACTCTCTGAACAGAAAAGCGACCCCTTTCTGGAAGGTAGGACGTGCGGAGAAGTGAATCCGAGGTGATATTTGGGAAGATAGATGGTAGGGGAGGGGGCCTCCATCAGCCGCTTCTGGCAAGTGATAGAGCAGCAGAGAACAAAATCGGAAATTTTAGAAGTCACCTCCAATGAGGGACATCGCTCCAGTGACTAAGCAGGGGGTGGAACCCTCGCTGGGACAGTGTGGTCTGAGGACCCTCAGGGTCACAGAAAGACCGGGGGTGCCTGAGTGTGGCAGAGCTCACAGGTATCAGAGAGGGGAAGCCAGCTGCACAGACGGAGCTGAGGAGTGGGCTCTCAGCTCGGGGTTGCCATAAACTGTGATCTGGGGCACAGTCGAGCCACTGCTCTTCCAGCAGGGACCCAACAAGTGGCAGATCCGGGGAGACTCCCCTTCCTCCCCTGGGAGGAGCAGCATGGGAGCACACCACAGGGATCTGCTGGGTTTGGAGACTCCACACGGGTTCGGGTGACAGAGATAGAAATGCTCAGTCACAGGCCAGGTGAGCACGCAGTGCGGCCGGAGACTGGGGAGCCAGGAGTGACTGACTGCTTTTCTCTGGGGGCTCACTGAGGAGTAGGGCCTGAGTTCTTGGCTCCTCCAGAGCGGAGATTGGGAGACTGCCATTTTCACTCTCATCCTCCAAAGCTGTACGGAAAGCTTTCAGGGAACAAAAGCTATGGAGACCAAACCTGAGCAAATTACTTAGCCTAGACCTGGCAAGGGCGGGGCAATTCCGCCTCCAGCAAAGACATATGAGAACCACTGCAAGAGGCCCCTCCCCCAGAAGATCAGCAAAAACAGCCAGCCAAGGCCAATTTTACCAATCAAAGAGAATGACAGAACTACAGCGCTAGGAGAATACTACACATAGAATTCATGGGTTTTTTCCCATGATTCTTTAGACATTCAAAGTTAATTTTTTTTTAATTTTTTTATTGTTATGTTAATCCCCATACATTACATCATTAGTTTTAGATATAGTGTTCCATGATTCATTGTTTATGCATAACACCCACTGCTCCATGCAGAACGTGCCCTCCTCAATACCCATCACCAGGCTAACCCATCCTCCCAACCCCCTCCCCTCTAGAACCCTCAGTTTGTTTTTCAGAGTCCATCGTCTCTCATGGTTCGTCTACCCCTCCGATTTCCCCCCCTTCATTCTTCCCCTCCTGCTACATTCTTCTTTTTTTTTTTCTTTCTTAACATATATTGCATTATTTGTATCAGAGGTACAGATCTGAGGTTCAACAGTCTTGCACACTTCATAGCACTTACCAGAGCACATACCCTCCCCAGTGTTCATCACCCAGTCACCCCATCCCTCCCACCCCCCCCACTCCAGCAACCCTCAGTTTGTTTCCTGAGATTAAGAATTCCTCATATCAGTGAGGTCATATGATACATGTCTTTCTCTGTTTGACTTATTTCGCTCAGCATAATACACTCCAGTTCCATCCACGTCGTCATCCACGTCGTTGCAAATGGCAAGATCTCATCCTCTTGATGGCTGCATAATATTCCATTGTATATATATACCAAATCCTCTTTATCCATTCATCTGTTGATGGACATCTTGGTTCTTTCCACAGTTTGGCTATTGTGGACATTGCTGCTATAAACATCGGGGTGCACGTACCCTTTCGGATCCCTACTTTTGTATCTTTGGGGTAAATACCCAGTAGTGCAATTGCTGGATCATATGGTAACTCTATTTTCAACTTTTTGAGGAATCTCCATACTGTTTTCCAGAGTGGCTGCACCAGCTTGCATTCCCACCAACAGTGTAGGAGAGTTCCCCTTTCTCCGCATCCCCGCCAACATCTGTCATTTCCTGACTTGTTAATTTTAGCCATTCTGACTGGTGTGAGGTGGTATCTCATTGAGGTTTTGATTTGGATTTCCCTGATGCCGAGCGATATTGAGCTCTTTTTCATGTGTCTGTTGCCCATTTGGATGTCTTCTTTGGAAAAATGTCTGTTCATGTCTTCTGCCCATTTCTTGATTGGATCCTTTGTTCTTTGGGTGTTGAGTTTGATGAGTTCTTTATAAATTTTGGATACTAGCCCTTTATCTGATATGTCATTTGCAAATATCTTCTCCCATTCTGTCGGTTGTCTTTTGGTTTTGTTGACTGTTTCCTTTGCTTTGCAAAAGCTTTTTATCTTGATGAAGTCCCAATAGTTCATTTTTGCCCTTGCTTCCCTTGCCTTTGGCGATGTTTCTAGGAAGAAGTTGCTGCGGCTGAGGTCGAAGAGGTTGCTGCCTGTGTTCTCCTTTAGGATTTTGATGGAGTCCTGTCTCACATTGAGGTCTTTCAACCATTTGGAGTCTATTTTTGTGTGTGGTGTAAGGAAATGGTCCAGTTTCATTCTTCTGCATGTGGCTGTCCAATTTTCCCAACACCATTTGTTGAAGAGACTGTCTTTTTTCCATTGGACATTCTTTCCTGCTTTGTCAAAGATTAGTTGACCATAGAGTTGAGGGTCCATTTCTGGGCTCTCTATTCTGTTCCATTGATCTATGTGTCTGTTTTTGTGCCAGTACCATACTGTCTTGATGATGACAGCTTTGTACTAGAGCTGGAAGTCCGGAATTGTGATGCCGCCAGCTTTGCTTTTCTTTTTCAACATTCCTCTGGCTATGTAGGGTCTTTTCTGGTTCCATACAAATTTTAGGATTATTTGTTCCATTTCTTTGAAGAAAGTGGATGGTATTTTGATGGGGATTGCATTGAATGTGTAGATTGCTCTAGGTAGGATGGACATCTTCACAATATTTGTTCTTCCAATCCATGAGCATGGAACGTTTTTCCATTTCTTTGTGTCTTCCTCAATTTCTTTCATGAGTATTTTATAGTTTTCTGAGTACAGATCCTTTGCCTCTTTGGTTAGATTTATTCCTAGGTATCTTATGGTTTTGGGTGCAATTGTAAATGGGATCGACTCCTTAATTTCTCTTTCTTTTGTCTTGTTGTTGGTGTATAGGAATGCCACTGACTTCTGTGCATTCATTTTATATCCTGCCACTTTACTGAATTCCTGTATGAGTTCTAGCAGTTTTGGGGTGGAGTCTTTGGGATTTTCCACATAAAGTATCATATCATCTGCAAAGAGTGAGAGTTTAACTTCTTCCTTGCCGATTTGGATGCCTTTGATTTCTTTTTGTTGTCTGATTGCTGTGGCTAGGACTTCTAATACTATGTTGAATAGCAGTGGTGATAGTGGACATCCCTGCCGCGTTCCTGACCTTAGGGGGAAAGCTGTCAGTTTTTCCCCATTGAGAATGATATTCGCTGTAGGTTTTTCATAGATGGCTTTTATAATATTGAGGTATGTACCCTCTATGCCTATACTCTGAAGAGTTTTGATCATCAAAGTTAATTTTTTTTAACTATACTTCTTTCTTTTTTTCTTTTCTTTTTTTTAATTTTTCTTTTTCCATTTTTCAACCAACATCTTATCAATCTCTTTTATAAAAAATTTTGTATTTTTCATTTTTAGAGTCATATTTTATCCCTTCCTAGAAGTTAACCTTATTTTTGGTATATATATATAAGTTGTTCTCTATTTAAAATATTGGGCTACAGTTTCTTCTAAGAAATCAAAATATACCCTAAATCTCTTGTGTATGGCTTTGTTCTAGTCTCCTGCCTGATCACATTCTCTCCCCACCCTTTTTTTTTTTTTTGAAGACCTCTTCTTTCTTTTATCAACCAGTGTCTTATCTTATCAATTCCTCTTATAAAATCTTCTATAATTTTCATCTTTACATTCATATTCCATCACTTCATCGTATTTACCCTTATTTTTGTACATATATGTTTTTCTTTCTTTAAAATTTTGGGACGCACGTTCTTCTAACAGACCAAAACACACCCAAAATCTAGTGTGTGGCACTAATCTATGCACCACCCTGATCGTATTTGATCATATTCTGTTTTGTTTTGTTTTCGTGTTTTCATTTTTATCTTTTTCTTTTTCTTTTTTTAGCTTTTTTCTTTCTTTCCCTTTCATTTCCCCCAGTTTCTGGGCTCTTCTGATTTACTTAGTGTGTATTTTTCTGGGGACATTGTTACCCTGTTACTATTTTGTCTCTCAGTCATCTATTCTCCTCTGGACAAAATGACAAGATGGAAGAAATCACCTCAACAAAAACAACAAGAGAGAGGAAGGGGAGCAAGATGGCGGAGGAGTAGGAGACCTGGATTTCATCTCCTCTCAGGAATTCAGCTGGATAGGGATCAAACCATTCTGAACACCTACAAACTCAACAGGAGATCGAAGAAAAGAATAGCAACAACTCTCTGAACAGAAAAGCGACCACTTTTGGGAAGGTAGGACATGCGGGGAAGTGAATCTGAGGCGCAATTCGGGAGGATAGACGGCGGGAGAGGGGCCTCCGTCTGCTGCTTCTGGCAAGTGATAGAGCCACGGAGCACAAAATCGGAACTTTTAGAAGTCTGCTCCGCTGAGGGATGTCACTCCAGCGGCTAAGCGGGGGGTGGAACCCTCATGGGACAGTGTGGTCTCGGGACCCTCGGGGTCACAGAAAGACCAGGGGTGCCTGAGTGCGGCAGAGCTCCCAGGTATCGGAGCGGGGAAGCTGGCTGCAGAGACGGAGCTGAGGCACGGGCTCTCAGCTCGGGGTTGCCATAAACCATGATCCACGGCACAGTCGGGCAACTGCTCCTCCAGCAGGGACCCAAAAAGCGGCAGATCCGGGGAGACTCACCTTCTTCCCCCGGGAGGAGAGGCGCAGGAGCGCACCGCAGGGATCTGCTGGGTTTGGAGACTCCACACGGGGTAGGGTGCCAGAGATAGAAATGCGCGGTCACAGTCTTGGTGAGCACGGAGTGCGGACGGAGACTGAGGAGATGGGAGTGACTGATGGCTTTTCTCCGGGGACTCACTGAGGAGGGGGGCCCCGAGTTCTCGGCTCCTCTGAGGCAGAGATTGGGAGGCCACCATTTTCACTCTCCACCTCCAAAGCTGTACAGAAAGCTTGCAGGGAACAAAAGCTCCTGAGAGCAAACCCGAGCAGATTACTTAGCCCGGACAGGGCAAGGGCAGGGCAATTCTGCCTCCGGCAAAGACATTTGGGAACCACGGCAACAGGTCACTCCCCCAGAAGATCAGCGAGAACAGCCAGACAAGACCAAGTTTACCGAACAATGAGAACGGCAGAACTCCAGCACTAGGGGAATACTGCACATAGAATCCATGGCTTTTTTACCATGATTCTGTAGACTTTAAAAGATAATTTTTTTTTTAACTTTTTTTTTTTTTGAATTTTTCTTTTTCCCTTTTTCAACCAACATCTTATCAATAGTTTTTTTAAAAACATTTTTATTTTTCGTTTTTAGAGTCATATTCTATCCCTTCATAGTAGTTACCCTTATTTTTGGCATATATATATAAGTTGTTCTCTCCTGAAAATTTTGAGATAGTTTCTTCTAACAGATCAAAATATACACTAAATCTCTAGTGTACGGTTTTTTTCTACTCCCCTGCCTGATCACATTCTCTCCTTTTCCTTTTTTTTTTTTTAAATCATGTTCTTTCTTTTTTCAAACAACTTCTTATCAATTCCTTTTATAAAATTTTTTATAATTTCCATCTTTACAGTCATATCCCATCCCTTCATCATATCAACCCTTATTTTTGTACATATATAAGTTTTTCTTTCCTTAAATTTTGGGAGGCACTTTCTTCTAACAGACCAAAATACACCCAAAATCTAGTGTGTGGCACTGACCTATATACCAGCCTGATCATATTTGATCATATTCTGTTTTTTTTGTTTTGTTTTGTTCTGTTTTTGTTTGTTTTTATCTTTTTCTTTTTCTTTTTTATTTCTTTTTCTTTTTCCTCCCTTTCCCTTTCTTTTCCCACTGCTTCAGGTATTTTCTGATTTGTTTAGAGTATATTTTCTGGGAACGTTGTTACCCTGTTAGCATTTTGTTCTCTCGTTAATCTATTCTCCTCTGGGCAAAATGACAAGACGGAAAAAATTACCTCAACAAAAAGAACAGAAGGTAGTACCAAGTGCCAGGGACCTACTCAATACAGACATTAGTACGATGCCAGATCTAGAGTTCAGAATCATCATTTTAAAGATACTAGCTGGGGTTGAAAAAAATATGGAAGTTATTAGAGAAACCCTTTCTGGAGAAGTAAAAGAACTAAAATCTAACCAAGTCAAAATCAAAAAGGCTATTACTGATGTGAAATCAAATATGGGGGCGCTAACTGCTAGGATAAATGAGGCAGAAGAAAGAATCAGTGAGATAGAAGACCAAATGATGGAAAATAAAGAAGCTGAGAAAAAGAGAGATAAACAACTACTGGAACGTGAGGGCAAATTCGAGAGATAAGCGATACCATAAGATAAAACAACATTAGAATAATTGGGATCCCAGAAGAAGAAGAAAGAGAGAGGGGGGCAGAAGGTATAATGGAGCAAATTAGAGCAGAGAACTTCCCTAATTTGGGAAAGGAAACAGGCATCAAAATCCAGGAAGCACAGAGAACCCTTCTCAAAATCAATAAAAATAGGTCAACAACCCGACATCTAATAGTAAAACTTACGAGTCTCAGACACAAAGAGAAAATCCTGAAAGCAGCTCGGGACAAGAGATATGTAACCTACAATGGTAGAAACATTAGATTGGCAACAGACCTATCCACAGAGACCTGGCAGGCCAGAAAGGACTGGCAGGATATATTCAGAGCACTAAAGGAGAAAAATATGCAGCCAAGAATACTGTATCCAGCTAGGCTGTCATTGAAAATAGAAGGAGAGATAAAAAGCTTCCAGGACAAACATAAACTAAAGGAATTTGCAAACACAAAACCAGCCCTACAAGAAATATTGAAAGGAGTCCTCTAATCAAAGAGAGAGCCTAAAAGCAACATAGACCAGAAAAGAACACAAACGATATACAGTAACAGTCACTTTACAGGCAATACAATGGCACTAAATTCCTATCTTTCAATAGTTACCCTGAATGTAAATGGGCTAAATGCCCCAATCAAAAGACACAGGCTATCAGATTGGATTAAAAAACAAGACCCATCGATATGCTGTCTGCAAGAGACTCATTTTAGACCCAAAGACACCCCCAGATTGAAAGTGAGGGGGTGGAAAACCATTTACCATGCTAATGGACACCAAAAGAAAGCTGGGGTGGCAATCCTTATATCAGACAAATTAGATTTTAAATCAAAGACTGTAATAAGAGATGAGGAATGACACTATATCCTACTTAAAGGGTCTATCCAACAAGAAGATCTAACAACTGTAAATATCTATGCCCCTAACATGGGAGCAGCCAATTATATAAGGCAATTAATAACAAAAGCAAAGAAACACATCGACAACAATACAATAATAGTGGGGGACTTTAACACCCCCCTCACTGAAATGGACAGATCGTCTAAGCAAAAGATCAACATGGAAATAAAGACTTTAAATGATACAGTGGACCAAATGGACTTCACAGACATATTCAGAACATTCCATCCCAAAGCAACGGAATACACATTCTTCTCTAGTGCCCATGGAACATTCTCCAGAATCGATCACATCCTAGGTCATAAATCAGGTCTCAACCGGTACCAAAAGATTGGGATCATTCCCTGCCTATTTTCAGACCACAATGCTTTGAAACTAGAACTCAATCACAAGAGGAAAGTCGGAAAGAACTCAAATACATGGAGGCTAAAGAGCATCCTACTGAAGAATGAATGGGCCAACCAGGAAATTAAAGAAGAATTAAAAAAATTCATGGAAACCAATGAAAATGAAAACACAACTGTTCAAAATCTTTGGGATGCAGCAAAAGCAGTCCTAAGAGGAAAGTATATAGCAATACAAGGCTTTCTCAAGAAACAAGAAAGGTCTCAAGTATACAACCTAACCCTACCCCTAAAGGAGCTGGAAAAATAACAGCAAATAAAGCCTAAACCCAGCAGGAGAAGAGAAATAATAAAGATCAGAGCAGAAATCAATGAAATAGAAACTAAAAGAACAATAGAAGAGATCAACGAAACTAGGAGGTGGTTCTTTGAAAGAATTAACAAGATTGATAAACCCCTGGCCAGAATTACCAAAAAGAAAAGAGAAATGACCCAAATCAACAAAATCATGAATGAAAGAGGAGAGATCACAACCAACACCAAAGAAATACAAACGATTATAAGAACGTATTAGGAGCAACTTTATGCCAGCAAATTAGATAACCTGGAAGAAATGGATGCATTCCTAGAGATGTATCAACTACCAAAACTGAACCAAGAAGAAATAGAAAACCTGAACAGACCTATAACCACGAAGAAAATTGAAGCAGTCATCAAATATCTCCCAAAACACAAAAGCCCAGGGCCAGATGTCTTCCCAGGGGAATTCTACAAAACATTTAAAGAGGAATGAATACCTATTCTTCTGAAACTGTTCCAAAAAATAGAAATGGAAGGAAAACTTCCAAACTCATTTTATGAGGCCACCATTACCTTGATCCCCAAACCAGACAAAGACCCCATCAAAAAGGAGAACTACAGACCAAAATCCGTGATGAACATGGATGCAAAAATTCTCACCAAAATACTAGCCAATAGGATCCAACAGTACATTAAAAGGATTATTCACCAAGAGGAAGTGGGATTTATCCCTGGGCTGCATGGTTTGTTCAACCTCCACAAATCAAACAATGTGAAACAATATATTAACAAAAGAAAGAACAAGAAACATATGATCCTCTCAATAGATGCAGAAAAAGCATCTGAGAAAGTACAGCATCCTTTCTTGATCAAAACTCTTCCGAGTATAGGCATAGAGGGTACATACCTCAATATCATAAAGCCATCTATGAAAAACCCACAGCGAATACCATTCTCAATGGGAAAACCTTAGAGCTTTCCCCCTAAGGTCAGGAACGCGGCAGGGATGTCCACTATTACCACTGCTATTCAACATAGTATTAGAAGTCCTAGCCACAGCAATCAGACAACAAAAAGAAACAAAAGGCATCCAAATCGGCAAAGAAGAAGTCAAACTCTCACTCTTTGCAGATGATATGATACTTTATGTGGAAAACCCAAAAGACTGCACCCCAAAACTGCTGGAACTCATACAGGAATTCAGTCAAGTGGCAGGATATAAAATCAATGCACAGAAGTCAGTGGCATTCCTATACACCAACAGCAAGACAGAAGAAAGAGACATTAAGGAGTCGATCCCATTTACAATTGCACCCAAAAGCATAACATACCTAGGAAAAATCTAACCAAAGAGGCAAAGAATCTGTACTCAGAAAACTATAAAATACTCATGAAAGAAATTGAGGAAGACACAAAGAAATGGAAAAACGTTCCATGCTCATGGATTGGAAGAACAGATATTGTGAAGATGTCAATGCTACCTAGAGCAATCTACCCATTCAATGCAATCCTATCGAAATACCATCCACTTTTTTCAAAGAAATGGAACAAAGAATCCTAAAATTTGTATAGAACCAGACAAGACCCCGCATAGCCAGAGGAATGTTGAAAAAGAAAAGCAAAGCTGGCGGCATCATAATTCCGGACTTCCAGCTCTATTACAAAGCTGTCATCATCACGACAGTATGGTACTGGCACAAAAACAGACACATAGATCAATGGAACAGAATAGAGAGCCCAGAAATGGACCCTCAACTCTAGGGTCATCTAATCTTAGACAAAGCAGGAAAGAATGTCCAATGGAAAAAACACAGTCTCTTCAAGAAATGGTGTTGGGAAAATTGGACAGCCACATGCAGAAGAATGAAACTGGACCATTTCCTTACACCACACACAAAAATAGACTCCAAATGGTTGAAAGACCTCAATGTGAGACAGGAGTCCATCAAAATCCTAAAGGAGAGCACAGGCAGCAACCTCTCCGAGCTCAGCCACAGCAACTTCTTCCTAGAAACATCGCCAAAGGCAAGGGAAGCAAGGGCAAAAATGAACTATTGGGACTTCATCAAGATAAAAAGTTTTTGCACAGCAAAAGAAACAGTCCACAAAACGAAAAGACAACCAACAGAATGGGAGAAGATATTTGCAAATGACATATCAGATAAAGGGTTAGTATCCAAAGTCTATAAAGAACTTATCAAACTCAACACCCAAAGAACAAAGAATCCAATCAAGAAATGGGCAGAAGACATGAACAGACACTTTTCCAAAGAAGACATCCAAATGGCCAACAGACACATGAAAAAGAGCTCAACATCACTCGGCATCAGGGAAATCCAAATCAAAAGTTCAATGAGGTATCACCTCACACCAGTCAGAATGGCTAAAATTAACAAGTCAGGAAACGACAGATGTTGGCGGGGATGCGGAGAAAGGGGAACCCTCCTACACTGTTGGTGGGAATGCAAGCTGGTGCAGCCACTCTGGAAAACAGTATGGAGATTCCTCAAAAAGTTGAAGATAGAGCTACCCTATGATCCAGCAATTGCACTACTAAGTATTGACCCCAAAGATACAAATGTAGGGTTCTGAAGGGGTACGTGTACCCCAATATTTATAGCAGCAATGT
The DNA here is from genome assembly GCF_004348235.1 of Phoca vitulina. NCBI lineage: Eukaryota > Metazoa > Chordata > Mammalia > Carnivora > Phocidae > Phoca > Phoca vitulina. The sequence continues at coordinate 43,770 of NW_022589937.1, forward strand.
CCACAATAGCCAAACTGTGGAAAGAGCCAAGATGTCCATCGACAGATGAATGGATAAAGAAGAGGTGGTATATATATACAATGGAATATTATGCAGCCATCAAAAGGAATGAGATCTTGCCATTTGCAATGACGTGGATGGAACTGGAGGGTGTTTTGCTGAGTGAAATAAGTCAATGAGAGGAAGACATGTATCATATCACCTCACAGATATGAGGAATTCTTAATCTCAGGAAACAAACTGAGGGTTGCTAGAGTTGGGGGGCGTGGGAGGGATAGGGTGGCTGGGTGATAGACATTGGGGAGCGTATGTGCTATGGTGAGTGCTGTGTATTGTGCAAGACTGTTGAATCACAGATCTGTACTTCCGAAACAAATAATGCAATATATGTTAAGGAAAAGAAAGAAGAAGAAGAAGATAGCAGGAGGGGAAGGATGAAGGGGGGAAATCGGAGGGGGAGAAGAACCATGAGAGACGATGGACTCTGAAAAACAAACTGAGGGTTCTAGAGGGGATGGGGGTAGGCAGATGGGTTAGCCTGGTGATGGGTATTAAAGAGGGCACGTTCTGTATGGAGCACTGGGTGTTATGCACAAACAATGAATCATGGAACACTACATCTTGGGGTGCCTGTGTGGCTCAGTCATTAAGCGTCTGCCTTCTGCTCAGGTCATGATCCCAGGATCCTGGGATTGAGCCCCGCGTCGGGCTCCCTGTTTGGCAGGAAGCCTGCTTCTCTCACTCCCACTCCCCCGCTTGTGTTCCCTCTCTCGCTGTGTCTCTCTGTCAAATAAAGGAATAAAATCTTAAAGCAAACAAACAAACAACAACAACAAAAAAAAACTAATTATGTGATGTATGTGATTAACATAACAATAAAAAATTTAAAAAACAAAACAAAAACCAATGATGTAATGTGTGGTGATTAACATAACAATAAAAAATTTTAAGAAAAAGAAAAAGGACAGACTCTTCAGTAAATGGTGCTGGGAAAATTGGACAGCCACATGCAAAAGAATGAAACTGTATCATTCTCTTACACCATACACAAAGATCAACTCAAAATCGATGAAAGACCCAAATGTGAGACAGCAATCCATCAAAATCCTAGAGGAGAACACAGGCAGCTATCTCTTTGACTTTGGCCACAGCAACTTCTTCTAGACACATCTCCAAAGGCAAGGGAAACCAAAACAAAAATGAAATATTGGGACTTCATCAGGATAAAAACTTTTGCACAGCAAAGGAAACAGTCAACAAAACTAAAAGGCAGCCTATGGAATGGGAGAAGATATTTTCAAATGACATATCAGATAAAGGGCTAGTATCCAAAATCTATGAAGAACTTACCGTACTGAACACCCAAAAACCAAATAATCTAGTCAAGAAATGGGCAGAAGATATGAACAGACATTTATCTCAATTTTTTAAAAAGCAATTATCATACATGGCTTTCTCCCTTCTTACACATATTCACTTCTCTCCACTACCCCATGGATCCTGGCAGTTGTTTTCATGGGAGATGACCATGGGAGAAGAGATTAACTATTTCAAATTATGATTCCTTTCCCAATAAGGACTATTTTTTTTCTTGTTTTTGCTAAGAAATCCAAAAAAAGTCTATATAGTTGGCAACAAATCATTTTCAGCTTTGCTAATGAAACCAGAGGTCAAGTGTCCACAGTGTCAACAGCAACCCAAGTGAGTGCCTGTGACTCACTATCCATTCCCTTTCACATGAATATTTCTTGATTTTTCATTGTTTGAATAAATGACTACACGGCAAGAGCTCCTGAGAGGTTGCTGATTAAAGTGCCCTTTATTGTAAAAAAACATAATTAAATAATGCTTGCATTTATCCTCTCTTGGGGAGATGAAGCACAAAAGATATTAGAATCTCAAATGACACAGTCAGAAAGTCATCTAGTTAATAATACCTTTTCAATTATCACAGCTAGCTGCATTGCAATCATGTCTGCAAGGTTTAGTTGTATTTACAGAAATTAAACTGCAAGTCAAGTTGTGAATCTCTCCCCTCTTATGAGTTGTCCAAAGACTATTAAACAAAATAGAATTTAAAAACAGCATGGAGTTATAAATAGCCTGCTGTTTGGTATAGTTTGTCAATCTGTTACCACTTATATATTTTCTCTAACAGCTCTCTAATTAGCACTCACTTTTGATACTACTGCTCCTAAAATGTCTGCATTGGAAGTTACAAATTACTGTCTAATTATACTGGCTACTTTGTTTTACATGAAGTATAAATAAAATCCCATTCATGCTATAAAAAAAAAAAAAGTGCTGTCATCACTTTTTCTATAGGACGACTAATAAAGTTTGCCATTTTTACACTGGATATCAGCAATGAACAACTTTAATTAAATTTGGTAGTATAAGAATTCATGACTTCCTTTAGTAGTGAATTGCTTGCAAGTACGAAAACTTTGCATAAATGAAATCAAAAGATACAGTCCCAGTAGAGTAGCAAACTCAGCATCTGACTTGCAAATGTCAGGAAAAAAAAAAATTGTTTTCAAAAGTTTTCAGCTCCCCATCTGCTGCTGTGCAATAAGAACAAAATATTTGTGCTTCCACAAAGCCCAGTCCTGGTAAACCCTGGAAATCAGGGCTGGGAAGAATCAGAGCTGGGAGTAGCCACTATTTTGGCAAAAAAAAAAAAAAAAAAAAAATCAGAGCAATGCTTCTGATAAAACTCACTTCTTAGCTGATCCATTTAAGTTCTTCTCATTCCATGAAGTATCCTTGCAAAATAAGCCAAACCAAAACTAATCTTTCTGTCATTGGGGATTCTTTGTCCAAACTCCTGCCGCTTACAGTAATGTAAATTGTATTGTCTGTTCGAAATATTCATGCTTCTATTACCAAAGAGAGGGAATTATAGGAGATTATACATCTCACTCCACTGACATCTGGGGGCATTGTGATTTATTTTGACTAGTGATATGACAGTACCAACTTCTGAACAGAACTTTGAGTGTCATAACATGGTTTGTCATAGTTCATGAAGCCAGCATGTATCAGATAAAAGCTGCTCTTTCTGCCTTGGTCCTTGAATGAAGATGATGCAGGAGAGCCACAGTCAGCCCATGATGGACATGAACTTAAAATGAACTGAAATTTTAGGGACCATTTTTTTTACTGTAGCATTAACTTAGCCTATGCTGACTGATGCATACATCTAACTACCATTTGCTAGTTTAGTATTTAGTAAATATCTAATATTGAATTAATGAATAAACTAATAGATGGGTAGAACAAAAACTGTAATTATTATTATTAAGATTATATCTGCATATTCAAATGCAGGTTGTCCATGTTAATAGGAAATTGTCCTGTATTATATTGAGACCAGCTGTATTTTCTGGGCACAAGGCCCACACATCTATATTTTACTTAAAAAGACAAAGTTGATCAACACCCCACATATTCCCTAATTACAGGAAATTGTAGAACATGTCAGAGGCCGGCTTTCCTTCATAAACTGATTGGTAATGGTAATCCTTCCCCATCACCCTGCCCATACCTATGCAATATATCTACAACACAACAACATAGTGCCATCTTTTCAATGTGTTTCATAAACTCTTTTATGACACAGACAAGGCCAAGTGACATGTCCAACACATCTGCACAATGAGGGTTATTTGGATTTGGAAAATAATCAGGGCACAACACAGGGTGACCTGACTCCCACATAAGCAATCTCCTGGATCAGCCTCAACACACACAGTTTTGGATCTACTTGTATGCTAATTATCAGCTGTTCTTGTAAGTACATAAAATATTAACACTCCATATAAAATCCCAATTGCACTATCCCTAGCAATCTTCATTAAGTGTCACATATAAAATTGGTTCATTCTGGTCTATAAATGTTGGCCACCATGACTTCTTAGTAGAGTTTTGTTGGAAGATTAACTTTAGATTAACTTCAGAACTGATACTATTTCATATATTCCAAGTCCTCCACATAAGCCATAACTAAGACCAACTTCTCATGAAACCAAAAACCCTGAGGAAAGGAAAGCATTTATTGAAACTGAATTTCTGGTTACATAGTCATTTGGCATTCTCTGCCTCAATGGGCCTGGAAGGTTGTAGAAATGAAGAGTCCCATTAGCAATCAGGGAAATTCAAATCAAACCACATTGAGATACCAAATTACACCACTTAGAATGGCTAAAATTGACAAGGCAGGAAACAACAAATGTTGGAGAGGATGTGGAGAAAGGGAACCCTCTTACGCTGTTGGTGGGAATACAAGTTGGTACGGCCACTTTGGAAAACAGTGTGGAGGTGCTTCAAACAGTTAAAAATAGAGCAACCCTAGGACCCAGCAATTACACTGAGTATTTACCCCAAAGATACAGATGCAGTGAAAAGAATGGGCACCTGCACCTCAATGTTCATAGCAGCTATGTCCATGATAACCAAACTGTGGAAGGAGCTGAGATGCCCTTCAACAGACGAATGGATAAAGATGTGGTCCATATATACAATGGAATATTATTCAACCATCAGAAAGGACGAATACCCACCATTTGCATTGACATGGATGGAACTGGAGGGGATTATGCTAAGTGAAATAAGTCAAGCAGAGAAAGACAATTATCATATGGTTTCACGTATATGTGGAACATAAGGAATAGCATGGAGGACATTAGGAGAAGGAAGGGAAAAAAGAAGGGGGGGAATCAGAAGGGGAGATGAACCATGAGAGACTATCGACTACAGGAAACAAACTGAAGGTTTCAGAGGGGAGGGCGGTGGGGGATGGGTTACCCAGGTGATGGGTATTAAGGAGGGCATGTACTGAATGGAGCACTGGGTGTTATACACAAACGATGAATCATGGAACACTACATCAAAAACTAATGATGTACTGTATGGTGACTAACATAACATAATAAAATAAAAAATAAAAATAAATTTTAAAAAAAGAGACCCTTCTTGGCGATGGCAAAATGGAGAGACTACTATTCTCTGCCATTCCTCCCAAACAACTTTCAATATTTCACAGGAAAGGGGCATCATTTTTCTTTTTCTTTTTTTTTTTAAGATTTTATCCATTTAGATGGGGGAGGAGCAAGACGGTGGAGGAGTAGGAGACCTAAATTTTGTCTGGTCCCAGGAATTCAGCTAGATAGGTATCAAACCATTCTGAACACCTATGAACTCAACAGGAGATCGAAGAAAAGAATAGCAGCAACTCTCTGAACAGAAAAGCAACCACTTTCTGGAAGGTAGGACGTGTGGAGAAGTGAATCCAAGGCAATATTTGGGAAAATAGACGGCGGGGAAGGGGGCCTCTGTCAGCCGCTACTGGCAAGTGACAGAGCAGTGGAGCACAAAATCGGAACTTTGAGAAGTCCGCTCTGCTGAGGGACATCGCTCCAGTGGCTAAGCAAGGGTGGAACCCTCTATGGGACAGTGTGGTCTCAGGACCCTCAGGGTCACAGAAAGACCGGGGGTGCCTGAGTGTAGCAGAGCTCCCAGGTATGGGGTGGGGAAGCCGGCTGCAGAGACAGAGCCAAGGAGTGGGCTTTCAGCTCACGGTTGCCATAAACCATGATCCATGGCACAGTCGGGCCACTGTTCTTCCAGCAGGGACCGAAAAAGCAGCAGATCCGGGGAGACTCCCCTTCCTCCCCCAGAAGGAGCGGCACCAGAGTGCACCGCAGGAATCTGCTGGGTTTGGAGACTCCACACGGGGTCGTGTACCAGAGATAGAAAAGCTCGGTCACAGGCCAGGTGAGCACAGGAGTGCGGCCAGAGACAGCAGAGATGGGAGTGATTGACTGTTCTTCTCTGGGGGCTCACTGAGGAGTGGGGCCCCGAATTCTCAGCTCCTTTGGAACGAAGATTGGGAGGCCGCCATTTTCACTCTCTTCCTCCAAAGCTGTATGGAAAGCTTGCAGGGAACAAAAGCTACGGAGAACAAACCTGAGCAGATTACTTACCCTGGCCCTGGCAAGGGCGGGGCAATTCCGCCTCCGGCAAAGACATCTGAGAACCATGGCAACAGGCCCCTCCCCCAGAAGATCAGCAAGAACAGCCAGCCAAGAACAAGTTTACCCATCAGTGAGAACCGCAGAGCTCCAGCACTAGGGGAATACTGCACATAGAATTCATGGCTTTTTCCCCATGATTCTTTAGACTTTCAAAGTCAATTTTTTAAATTTCCTTTTTCTATTTCTTTTTTTAATTTTTAATTTTCCCTTTTTCAACCAACATCTTATCAATCGCCTTTTTAAAAAAAACTTATTTATTTTTCATTTTTAGAGTCATATTCTAGCCCTTCATAGTAGTTACCCTTATTTTTGGT
>NW_022589937.1:50218-55141 GCF_004348235.1 Phoca vitulina
TATATATATATATATATATATATATATATATAAGTTGTGCTCTCTTTAAAATTTTGGGATACAGTTTCTTCTAACAGATCAAAATATACCCTAAATCTCTAGTGTATGGCTTTGTTCTAGTCTCCTGCCTAATCACATTCTCTCCCTTTTTTTTTAAATCCTCTTCTTTCTTTTTTCAACCAACTTCTTATCATTTCCTTTTATGAAATCTTTTATAATTTTTATCTTTACAGTCATATTCCATCCATTCATCATATTTACCCTTATTTGTGTACATATATAAGCTTTTCTTACTTTAAAATTTTGGGAGGAACTTTCTTCTAACAAACCAAAATATGCACAAAATCTAGTGTGTGACACTGATCTATGCACCAGCTTGATCATATCTGATCATATTCTGGGGTGTTTTTTGTTTGTTTGTTTGTTTGTTATATATTTTTCTTTTTCTTTTTCTTTCTTTTTTCTTTCCTTCCCTTTCTTTTCTCCCAGTTTCAGGTCTCTTCTGATTTGTTTAGTGTATATTTGTCTGGGGTTGTTGTTACCCTGTTAGCATTTTCTTCTCTCATTTATCTATTCTTCTCTGGACAAATGACAAGACAGAAAAAATCACCTCAACAAAGAGAACAAGAGGCAGTACCCACTGCCAGGGACCTGTTCAATACGGACATTAGTAAGATGTCGGAGCAAGGGTTCAGAATGACGATTTTAAAGATACTAGCTGGGCTTGAAAAAAGCATGGAAGATATTAGAGAAACCCTTTCTGGAGAAATAAAAGAACTAAAATCTAACCAAGTCAAAATCAAAAAGGCTATTAATAAGATACAATAAAAAATGGAGGCTCTAACTGCTAGGATATATGAGGCGGAAGAGGTAATTAGTGATATAGAAGACCAAATGATGGAAAATAAAGAAGCTGAGAAAAAGAGAGATCAACAACTACTGGATCACGAGGAGAGAATTCGAGAGATAAGTGAAAGCATAAGATGAAACAACATTAGAATAATTGGGATCCCAGAAGAAGAAAGAGAGAGAGGGGGGCAGAAGGTATATTGGAGCAAATTAGAGCAGAGAACATCCCTAATTTGGGGAACGAAACACCAATCAAAATCCAGGAGACACAGAGAACCCCTCTCAAAATCAATAAAAATACATCAACACCCCAACATCTAATAGTAAAACTTATGAATCTCAGAGACAAGAGAAACCCTGAAGCTGCTTGGGAGAAGAGATCTGTAACCTACAATGTTAGAAACATTAGATTGGCAACAGACTTATCCACAGAGACCTGGCAGGCCAGAAAGGACTGGCAGGATATATTCAGAGCACTAAATGAGAAAAATATGCAGCCAAGAATACTATATCCCGCTAGGCTGTCATTGAAAATAGAAGGAGAGATAAAAACCTTCCAGGAAAAACAAAAACTAGAGGTATTTGCAAACACGAAACCAGCCCTACAAGAAATATTGAAAGGGGTCCTCTAAGCAAAGAGAGAGCCTAAAAGCAACATAGACCAGAAAGGAACACAGACACTATACAGTAACAGTCACCTTACAGGCAATACAATGACAGTAAATTCATATCTTTCAATAGTTACCCTGAATGTAAATGGGCTAAATGCCCCAGTCAAAAGACACAGGCTATGGGGCGGAGCAAGATGGCAGAGGAGTAGGAGACCTGGATTTCGTCTGGTCCCAGGAATTCAGCTGGATAGGGATCAAACCATTCTGAACACCTACAAACTCAACAGGAGATCGAAGAAAAGAATAAGGACAACTCTCTGAACAGAAAAGCGACCACTTTCTGGAAGGTAGGACATACGGAGAAGTGAATCCGAGGTGATATTCAAGAGGATAGACAGCGGGGGAGGGGCCTCCGTCGGCCGCTTCCGGCAAGTGATAGAGCCCCGGAGCACAAAATCAGAACTTTTAGAAATCTGTTCCGCTGAGGGACGTCACTCCAGTGGCTAAGCGAGGGGTGGAACCCTCGTGGGACAGTGTGGCCTCAGGACCCTCGGGGTCACAGGAAGACCAGGGGTGCCTGAGTGCAGCAGAGCTCCCAGGTATTGGAGTGGGGAAGCCAGCTGCAGAGACCGAGCCAAGGCGCGGGCTCTCAGCTTAGGGTTGCCATAAACCATGATCCGGCACACGGCCAGGCCACTGCTCCTCCAGCAGGGACCCAACAAGCGGCAGATCCAGGGAGACTCACCTTCCTCCCCCAGGAGGAGCAGGGCAGGAGTGCACCACAGGGATCTGCTGGGTTTAGAGACTCCACACCGAGTCGGGTGCCAGAGATAGAAACGCTCGGTCACAGACTGGGTGAGCACGGAGTGCAGCCGAAGACCGGGGAGATGGGAGTGACTGACTGCTTTTCTCTGGAGGCGCACTGAGGAGTAGGGCCCTGAGTTCTCGGCTCCTCCGGGGCAGAGATTGGGAAGCCACCATTTTCACTCTCAGCCTCCAAAGCTGTACGGAAAGCTTGCAGGGAAAAAAAGCTCCCAAGAGCAAACCCAAACAGATTACTTAGCCCGGACCAGCAAGGGTGGGGCAATTCTGCCTCCGGCAAAGACATTTGGGAACCACAGCAACAGGCCCCTCCCCCAGAAGATCAGCGAGAACAGCCAGCCAAGACCAAGTTTACCCATCAATGAGAACGGCAGAACCCTAGCGCTAGGAGAATAATGCACATAGAATCCATGGTTTTTTTACCATGATTCTTTAGTCTTTCAAAGTTAATTTTTTTTAACTGTCTTCTTTTTTTTTGAATTTTTCTTTTTCCCTTTTTCAACCAACATCTTATCAATCCCTTTTTAAAAAAACATTTTTATTTTTCATTTTTAGAGTCATATTCTATCCCTTCATAGTAGTTCCCCATATTTTTGGCATATATATATAAGTTGTTCTCTCTTTAAACTTTTGAGATAGTTTCTTCTACCAGATCAAAATATACCCTAAATCTCTAGTGTATGGTTTTGTTCTACTCGCCTGCCTGATCACATTCTCTCCCTTTTTCTTTTTTCCCTTTTTTTAAATCTTCTTTCTTTTTTCAAACAACTTATTATCAATTCTTTATAAAATTTTTTATAATTTTCATCTTTACAATCATATTCCATCCCTTCATCATATCAACCCTTATTTTTGTACATATATAAGTTTTTCGTTCTTCAAAATTTGGGGAGGCACTTTCTTCTAACAGACCAAAATACACCCAAAATCTAGTGTGTGGCACGGATCTATGTACCAGCCTGATCATATTTGATCATATTCTGTTTTTTTTTCTTTTGTTCTGTTTTTGTTTGTTTTTATCTTTATCTTTTTCCTTTTTGTTCTTTTTCTTTTGTCTCTCTTTCCCTTTCTTTTCCCCTGGCTTTAGGTCTTTTCTGATTTGTTTAGAGTATATTTTCTGGGGACGTTGTTACCCTGTTAGCATTTTGTTCTCTCATTAATCTATTCTCCTCTGGAAAAAATGACAAGACAGAAAAAATCACCTCAACAAAAAGAACAAGAGGTAGTACCAACTGCCAGGACCTACTCAATACGGACATTAGTATGACGTCGGAACTAGAGTTCAGAGTCATCACTTTAAAGATACTAGCTGGGCTTGAAAAAAACATGGAAGTTATTAGAGAAACGCTTTCTGGAGAAATAAAAGAACTAATATCTAACCAAGTCCAAATCAAAAAGGCTATTTATGAGGTGCAATAAAAAATGGGGGCACTAATTGCTAGGATAAATGAGGCAGAAGATAGAATAAGGGAGATAGAAGACCAAATGATGGGAAATAAAGAAGCTGAGAAAAAGAGAGATAAACAACTACTGGATCATGAGGGCAGAATTTGAGAGTTAAGTGATACCATAAAACGAAACAACATTAGAATAACCGGGATCCCAGAAGAAGAAGAAAGAGAGAGAGGGGCAGAAGGTATATTGGAGCAAATTATAGCAGAGAACTTCCGTAATCTGGGGAAAGACACAGGCATCAAAATCCAGGAAGCACAGAGAACCCCTCTCAAAATCAATAAAAATAGGTCAACACCCAGACATCTAATAGTAAAACTTACGAGTCTCAGACACAAAGAGAAAATCCTGAAAGCAGCTCGGGAGAAGAGATATGTAACCTACAATGGTAGAAACATTAGATTGGCAACAGACCTATCCACAGAGACCTGGCAGGCCAGAAAGGACTGGCAGAATATATTCAGAGCACTAAATGAGAAAAATATGCAGCCAAGAATACTATATCCAGCTAGGCTGTCATTGAAAATTGAAGGAGAGATAAAAAGCTTCCAGGACAAACAAAAACTAAAGGAATTGGCAAACACGAAACCAGCCCTACAAGAAATATTGAAAGGGGTCCTCTAAGCAAAGAGAGAGCCTAAAAGCAATGTAAACTAGAAAGGAACATAGACAATATACAGTACCAGTCACCTTACAGGCAATACAATGGCACTAAATTCCTATTTTTCAATAGTAACCCTGAATGTAAATGGGCTAAATGCCCCAATCAAAAGACACAGGCTATCAGATTGGATTAAAAAACAAGACCCATCGATATGCTGTCTGCAAGAGACTCATTTTAGACCCAAAGACACCCCCAGATTGAAAGTGAGGGGGTGGAAAACCATTTACCCTGCTAATGGACACCAAAAGAAAGCTGGGGTGGCAATCCTTATATCAGACAAATTAGATTTTAAACCAAAGACTGTAATAAGAGATGAGGAATGACACTATATCCTACTTAAAGGGTCTATCCAACAAGAAGATCTAACAATTGTAAATATCTATGCCCCTAACGTGGGAGCAGCCAATTATATAAGGCAATTAATAACAAAAGCAAAGAAACACATCGACAACAATACAATAATAGTGGGGGACTTTAACACCCCCCTCACTGAAATGGACAGATCGTCTAAGCAAAAGATCAACA
>NW_022589938.1:0-52780 GCF_004348235.1 Phoca vitulina
AACCATCGGTGGGGAGGGCGGGGTACAGGATTTCGGGAGCGTTGTCGTTCTGGTCCAGCACAAACAGGCTCAGCGACACATTGCTGCTGAGAGGCGGGTCCCCGCTGTCACACGCCATCACTCTCAGTTGAAGGTCCCGGAACTGCTCATAGTCGAAGGATCGCAAGGCATATAAAACGCCAGTGTCTGAGTTGATGGAAACATACGAAGACAGAGGCGCCCCCTGGATGGTGTCCTCCACCAAGGAGTAAGTGACTAGTGCATTCTCATTGCTGTCGGCATCATGGGCTGTTGCAGAGAAGAGGGAGGCACCTCGGGGATTGTTTTCCAGAATGAAGGTAGAGTAGGAGTCCTGGGGAAAAACAGGGGGATTGTCATTGATATCTGTCACTTGCAGTGAAATGTGGGTTTCAGTAGATAGAGCTGGAGTTCCCTGATCTGTTGCTGTTACTGTGATGTTGTACCTGGAGGTAATTTCTCTGTCCAGAGTTCTTTCTGTCACTAAATGGTAATAATTATCATCCAACTTTTCTAATTTAAAGGGTAGATTTCCAGGAATGGAACATGTAGTGTCACCATTGTCTCCAGAGTCCTGGTCATGCACACTGATAAGAGCAATTATAGCTCCAGGAGGAAAGTTTTCTGGGACTGAAGTGGTGACAGAGGTCATGGTCACCTCTGGGGCATTATCATTTATGTCCAGAACTTTGACCAGCACCTTAGCTCTGGCCATGAGGCCTGCACCATCCTGAGCCTGAATTTCCATTGAATAAATTTTGTATTCTTCGAAATCTAGGGCTTCTTTATTTGATATTTCTCCTGTGTAAGAATTCAACTGAAATATCTGGGCTATTTTGTGGTCTATATTGTGAAATGAGTATGTTACTTCCCCATTGGCTCCTTCATCTGGGTCAGCAGCTTTGACCATAAGCAGCTGAGTGCCCAGCGGCACATTCTCTGGGACACTCATGTGGTACTGTGCTTGAGTAAATGCTGGAGGGTTGTCATTTGCATCTACCACCTGAACATGAATGCGGAGGGTTCCTGAACGGACTGGGTTGCCCCCATCAGAGGCTGTGAGGAGGAGGTGGTGTACAACTTCTTCTTCCCTATCCAGGGGACTCTGCAGCACCATCTCTGGTTGTTGGGATCCATCAGCTCCCTTTTGCACATCCAGGGAAAAATGAGGATTGGAGCTGAGCTGGTAGCTCTGTAGTGAATTCACACCCACATCAAGGTCTTGCCCAAAAGGTAGAGGGATCCTGGTACCTGGAGTAGTTATTTCATTCATTTTAAATTCCACTTCATCTAACTGAAATTGGGGAGCGTTGTCATTAATATCAATTATTTCCACTTCAACAGGGAAAAGCTTCATTTTATCCTCTACCAAGATGTTAAAACTCACTAGACACTGCACACTCTGAGCACAGAGCTCCTCCCGGTCTATCCTGCCCGCTGTGACCAAGCTGCCACTTCGAGGGTTCAAAGCAAAAAGCTGCGTCCTACCTCTAGAGATGATGCGAACTCTGCGCTCTGTGAGCTCCTGAGGTTGTAGCCCCAGGTCTTCAGCGATGTTGCCCACGAAGAAAGCTTTGTCTGTCTCTTCTGGCACCATGTATCGGATCTTCCCGGCCCAAGCTTCCAACGACAGCCCCAGAAAAAGGCACAGCAGGAACAGCTCGCTGCAGCTGGGCTGCTTCCCCCGAATCACCATTGCTCTCTCGCTTCGTAGTTTACTCCCAGTCTGGTACCAGGAGTATTGTTTCTCTGTTCTTCTAAGCCTAAATTAACCGAATTTTCGGGAGATTTCAGAGCGGAAAGTGGTCCAGAAGTAGGGTCTGGGAAGCTTCAGGGAGACTGTTTTCAATCTGGCGGTGATGGAGGTTCTAAGAAGCTATTTTTTTTCTTTTTTCTTTTGGGGTGTGTGTGCGCACGCGCTGCCTGTATCTCCCAGACTGGTGAACAGCGGCGCCCAGAGTCCTCACCAGTTACTACACTCCTAGATAATATTGAAACTTAGCCTTCTTGTTAACCTCATCTATCTTTCCTTAAGTCTTAGTTTATTGCCAAGGAAGTAGTTATTCATTCTACAATATATGTATGAAAATGAGAAACTACTATGTTTATTTAATTAATCATACCTAACTGTTACTAAATTGCAATATACAGTAGAATCTCAGTATACCTAAGCTATCTGCTTTCTCTGTTTGCTATTCAGGTAATATAATCACAGGGGACAAAAATCATACCTCTGCTTCTCTAGTATATCTTGACCACTTGACAGTTTCTCAGGCCACATAGAAGAGCAACTGCCGTTTGACTGGAGAATGAAAAAACTAGGGTATAAATAAACTTTTAGATTGGATTGTCCATTTTCTTTCCATTGTGCTTTGAATACTTATCAGAAACCTTTGAATTTTGAAGGACATGTTTTACCCATATTCTTATTTTTTCTCTTTTCTGAAGTGTCTATGTACTATGTGGATTTCAAAAGACCTTTAATTCACTCAAAGGTAATATATTTTGAATAGAATAACACTGCGCTCTTGGAATTTCATTGGAAAATGTCACCTGAGTATCTAATTTAGACTTCAAATTTAAGAGACACAAGAGGTAGTGATATTCTCCTTCAAAACTGAAAAGGAAATGGACACATCTTTATTTTTAGACAGGCCATTAAAATAATATGCATTCTCCTAAAATCACACTTAATATTTTCCCCAAGAGAAATTGGTTTTCTTAATAGCAAGATTTTTAAACTAGATTGCCTTCCTTCTTTTACTCATTGAAAAATTAGTAAAAGTTTACTAACTAAAATGTCTTGAGGCTTTGAGTGATTTATCTTTACCCAAAAGTTAGGGAAGAATGTTCTCTGCATTCCAGAGGTTAACATTTCTGGAACAAATTGGGCCAGATACTGGCAGTCAGCCTATGGACATGACTGAGAAGGGTCCAGAAAATAAGGTAACAAAGTTAACAATAATAGTTCTTGGAAAGAGAATATCCATTCCTGTGTAACCAAATCTATAGGTTTCTCAGCTTCTCAAAACAAGTATATGGAGTCCAAAGGCAGAAACTTAAAGATTCAGTGAACCTCTTTAAATATTGCAAGGAACGGACTTTTTAGTAGAAAATATAAGTTTTTAGAATGTACACCATAGGCACAAACTTTTCACCAATGGGACTGTCTGGGCAAACGAAAGAAATTTAAAAAACACACAGAAACTAGAAAGTGAATTTGTAGAGCTTCTCCTCCTCCAACAACAGCAAACACCAAGCAGAGTTGATTTATAACAGGATATTTACAAAATAAAAGTGTTAAAACTCACAGGTAAATATTTGAATCCAATGTAATATTGAAGGTTGCAGTGCAGGCACCACAGAGAATATCCAGTTAAAAGATGTTTCTTGAGTTAAAGAAATTAAGATTTTGCAATATCTGAAGCCACAAAAAGATTGTAGAAATAGGGCCAATCTCACTTGAAGTAGAAGTTATTTTGAAGTAGAAGCAACTCCAAATCTAGGCCTGGACCTATCTCACTTGAAGTAGGAGTTATTTTGAAGTAGAAGCAACTCCAAATCTAGGCCTGGACCAAAGACCGGACTGAAAGTAGGGCTGGAGGAGCCTCACAGGACCAGGGTGATGGCCAGAGGCACTGTGAGAAGAGCACAGATACAAAGGACAAGGCCACAACCAGGTAAAACTGTAGCTCTGTCTGCCTGGCAGCAGGTACCAGGCCATTGCTGAGTTCTGGCAGCAACTTCTCTAAACTGTAGGCAAAGACCAGCGATAGCATGATGACTTGGTATTGTGTGCAGTGACCAGCAAGCCCCGTAGAGCAGCGTCTCTGCTGCCCACAGGACCACAGCGCTAATCTTACTCTTGTGCCTCCCTAGGCTGAAGAATCAAATTAGCTGCTCTGAAGCATGTAATAGGATAGCCAGGCAAAGCTCTTCAGTTGACATCCACCTTGGTGACCAGGTAGCCAGTTGCACTGGGCATGGCGCCACATCAAAGAGGGCATGACTTCTGGCTGCAGCTCCCGGCACAGTGCTGCCTGTGCATTTCCGCCATGGTGGTCCACCATCACAAGGAGCCTGCGGTGAACATCATCATGCTCTGTACTTCCTGACGCTGGCTGACGACGCACGCAGTACTGGGTTGCTGGTCAGGAAGAAATAGGCACAGAGGGCCCCATGTCTGGGTAAGAAGCACTAAAGTGTGCAATGGAGGCTTTGAGCAGGTGTTCTCATTCTCTTGGGCCATATAAGAGGCCTGCTGGAGAACAAGAGCATTTTTGTTGATGGGGGTGATATGCAGGCTGATGCTTGTGCTGGAGGAGAGGGAGAGCCTGTCCTTGGTGGCTCTGGTGGTGACATTGTACTTCACGTACTGCTCCCAGCTTAGAATTCCTTCTGCCTGTAGCTTAGAAAGAATTACATAGTAATTCTTTTTTTTTTTTTTTTAAGGATTTTTATTTATTTATCTGACAGAGAGACACAGCGAGAGAGGGAACACAAGCAGGGGGAGTGGGAGAGGGAGAAGCAGGCTTCCCGCGGAGCAGGGAGCCTGATGCGGGGCTCGAATCAGGACCTGAGCCAAAGGCTTAACGACTGAGCCACCCAGGTGCCCCCATAGTAATTCTTATAGGTGAATTGTTTGTATGTTTATTACTTCCTATAATATCTTTTATCTCTCCATTGTTTTGGCTTGGGCAACCAGAGTTCTTGCCTTGACTGGAGAGCCAGCTGAAAGTTGTCTGCCCAGCACTGTAGTTCTCAACTTCCATTTCAATCAGGATTCTAAATGCGCCCTTAAACTGCCTCCAATCTTCTCTTCTACTGAATGATGCAACTGTCATGCTCCAAAATCAAAGATGGTACTATTGTTACTGGATGGTAGATATTTGCTGTATGCCCTGTGAAACTATGTAGTAAGTGTAGGGGAACTCTACCTTAAGGGTGTCATCTAAGTCAGTGGGGAACCACCTGAAGAATGCAGAGGATGTGGTAGAGGGCAGGTAGACTCCGCTGTACTCCTTGTGGCTCAGTATGGGAGGACTGGCATTAGCATCCATCTCCTATATCTTGCCATGAGCTGTTCCTACTGCTCCCCACCACTAAGTGGTGGCAGCTCTATTCCTTTGGTCCATTCCTGCCCTAGTCACCTCTTTTACTTGTGGGGACTAGGGAGATGGCTATTAAAATTAATGTGATAAATTCATAGAGAATTACTTGCAGGATCCAAACATACTGAGGTTTAAAGAGTGAACTATGCTACTCTTAAGATGTTTCCCACAATTTTCAAAACAAAATGTCTGTATTAAAAGCCATAAATTATTTATATCCAGGGAGAATACATTTATATGAAAAGCATTTATGGGATTTCCAGGGAGGGTTTCAGATTCAAGAGCCTAAAGACTTCCTTTAGCATATCTGCTAGATCTAGCCTGTCATTCTTGAGTTCTTCCCTGCTGTCCTCGCTGGCGGTAGAGGTTTCCCAGCACTCACCCGAAGTTCCAATCACCGAGACGCACATCTTTGCCCAGATTCTCCACTTTTAAACCACTGGCTTTTCTTCTGGAATCTCGCAGCGCATCTGATGTGTAGTTCACTAGGCTGAACAAAGACATCAGTAAGGGAAACCGCTTCCTGCCCACGGTGCGCCTTCCCTGCAGAGGTCTTCTTACCTCTTCTTGACGCTGCTTCTCAGATCTTAATACACCTTGCCATGGTGGCTCTCAGAATACAAAGGTGCGCTGGAGAGAAAAGGCAGCACTTCACTCTGGGTCATTAAACATCCTGGCGTTCCTGATCCAGATATTTGGAAAAGATGGTGGGAGAGAAGGTGTTTGGAATCCACTCCAGACGCATTTCACAAGTCGGCGGGGAGCACTGGGTCAGAATGCCAATGGATTGCTTTGT
Organism: Phoca vitulina; assembly: GCF_004348235.1. Classification (NCBI taxonomy): domain Eukaryota; kingdom Metazoa; phylum Chordata; class Mammalia; order Carnivora; family Phocidae; genus Phoca; species Phoca vitulina. Next base: position 5,926 of record NW_022589938.1, read on the forward strand.
TTCACTTTAGCCTCGGATTGGGAGACAGCGGCACCCAGAGGCCTGGTACTATATCTACCGCATGTTATTTCTCAGTCAGGAGACTCTATTTGCTTTATTTCCAGGAGTTATTTTAGACAAAGACTGCAAGTCATTATTTATTTTTGACAAAATATTAAAAAATGGACTTTTCACAACATTTAAACCAAGCACTTTTATTAAAATTCATCAACTTAAAATAATTCATACAGAATTTTCCCTCTCGGTATTTCCTTTTGAGGACAATACACTACTGAAGCTTCTTTTCCTTAAAAAGATTTTTCCTCAAGAAATTATCTATTGTAAAAAGAATTTTTCATTACAAAAAAAATTCTTACTGTAAATTCTATAATAAAAAATTTTTACTATACAAAAGTAGAAAATACTGATAAAAATTTAAAATCACCAGTCATAAATCGGAGGGGGAGATGAACCATGAGAGACGATGGACTCTGAAAAACACATTGGGGGTTCTAGAAGGGAGGGGGGTGGGAGGATGGGTTAGCCTGGTGATGGGTATTAAAGAGGGCACGTTCTGCATGGAGCACTGGGTGTTATACGCAAATAATGAATCATGGAACACTACACCAAAAACTAATGATGTAATGTTGTAATGTATGGTGATTAACATGACATAATAAAAAAAAAGCAGGTAAAAAAAATAAAATCACCAGTAATTATATAATTATTATATCATATTTGACGACTACTCATACTTTGTTAAGTACATAATACTTTTTTCTTTTTTATTGTGGTAATATACACATAACATAAAATTTAACATTTTAACCACTTTTTAAGCAATTTTAAGGGCACAGTTCAGTGGTATTAAAATACATTCATAATGTTGTGCAACCATTACTACCATCCATCTCCAGAACCCTTGTGGAGGTTCCATCTTGTAAGACTGAAACCCATACCCATTACCTAATAACTCTTCATTCTCCACTCTCTCCAGCCCCGGGCAAACACCATCTACTTTCTATGATTTTGGCTACTCTAAATACCTCATACAAGTGGAATCAAGCAGTATTTATCATTTTATGACTGGTGTATTTCCATAGCATAATATCCTTAAAGTTCATCTGTGTTGTAGCATATGTTAAAATTTCCTTCCTTTTTAAGGCTGAACAATATTCCATTGTATGTAGACCACATTTTGCTTATCCATTCATCTATTGATGGATACTTGGGTTACTTCTAAATTTTAGCTACTATGAATAATATTGCTATGAGGATGGGTGTAGAAATGTCTCTTTGAGACTCTGCTTTCAATTCTTTTGGGTATATACCGAGAAGTGGAATTGCTGAATCATATGGTAATTCTATTTTTGATTTTTTGAGGAAATTGCACACTGTTTTCCACAGTGGCTGTACCATTTTACATTCCCACCAACAATGCACAAGGGTTTCAAATATTTCACATCCCCATCAACATTTATATATTTTGGGTTTTTCATAGTAGCCATCCTAATGGGTGTAAGGTGGTATCTCATTGTTTTGGTTTGCATTTCCCTAACAATTAATGATGTGAGCATCTTTTCATGTGCTTATTGTCCACTTGTAACTTTTTTGGAATTACACATATGCCATTATAACCCCCCAAATAATCAGCTCTTTCATGGATACTACTGGTAGCTTATATAGACTGGTATTTGTGTCCCCTCAAAATTCTTGCGTTGAAACCTAATCCCTAGTGTGATGGTATCTGGAGGTAGGGCTTTGGGGAGGTGATTAGGTCATGAGGGTGCAGTCCTCATGAATGGCTTTAGTGCTTTGTAAAAGAAGCTGCAGAGAACTCCCTCACCCCTTCCACCATGTGAGTTACAGTAAAAAGACTGCGGTTTATGAACCCGGAAGCTTGCCCTCACCCAGACACCAAATCAGCTGGCACCTTTATCTCCAACTTCTCAGGCTCCAGAACTAAGAAATAAATTTCTGTTGTTTACAAGCCACTCAGTTCATGGTATTTTGTTACAGTATCCCAAATGGACTAAGACAGTTATCCATGCCCTTTGCTCTCTTCTGACATTTTCTTTTTTAGTTTAGAGGCCCATCCTCTGAAACGGGAAGCTAAACCTTATTCATAGTTATAATAGGTTCTAATAGATCTAAACCAATAATGATAGTCTCATTCCTCTTGCCAGTTTACTTAGGAATATAGACTTGATAAGATGACTCAACCATGGTACTATCTTGAGTCAGATAACTCTTTGTTGTGGGGAAGAAAGCTGTTCTGTGTATTGTAGGATATTTAGCAGCATTCCTGGCCTCTACACACTAGATACAAGTAGACCCACTCCCATAGTTGTGACAATCAAAAATGTCTTCAGACATTACCAAATGTCACCTCCTCCCCACCATACTGAAAATGGTATGGCTCAGGGTCGTCTCCTGGTGACTATTATTGTGCCAGGGATAGGTATATGATCTTAATTGGTGCAATCAGATTGGAAGATGAACTTTGGTTGGCGGAGCCACTCTCTGAACTTACCATGGACAAGGAAGGAAGTTCCCTGGTTACTGCTGGCAGATTTCTTGTGACCACAGACTTTAGAAGTTTACAAGATGAGGGCAAAGCTGAAAGAACAACAGAAAAAGTATAAATAAATGATCGTTCTCCAAAATTAGGAGGAAAACAATTTGTCCCAGGTCATGATTCTATCATGCCTAGAAGGCACATTACTTGAATCGCACTGTCCAATACAGTAACCACCAGCTACATGTGGCCCCTGGGCATTTGAAATATGGTTAGTCCAAATTGAGATGTGCTGTAAGTGTAAAATACACACCAGGTTTTGAAGATTTAGGACAAAATAAGAATGTAAAATGTATCATTAATAATTACTACATTGATTATATGTGGAAATGATAGTTTGCATTAAGGTAAATAAAATTATTGAAATGAATTTCACGTTCTTTTTACCACTTTAATGTGGTTACTAGATAATTTAAGATCACATCAGTGGCTTTAATCTGTGGCTCACAATATATTTCTATTGGACGGAGCTGCTCTAGACTATCTGGTTTTTAAGATAACGGATATTCTCTCCATGAGAGGCTATGGCCTCCAGCAATCAAACTGAGGGTTTTGGGGGGGGTGGGGAAATGGGTGAGCCCGGTGATGGGTATTAAGGAGGGCACGTATTGCATGGAGCACTAGGTGTTATATGCAAACAATGAATCATGGAACACTACATCAAAAACTAATGATGTACTGTATGGTGACTAACATAATAAAAAAATTATAAAAAAAGATAACAGATTTCTAATTGTTTAAATCAGCGTAAATTAGGTTGGTCTTTTTTTCTATAGAAAACATCCTACTTGGGGTGCCTCGGTGGCTCAGTTGGTTAAGCGTCTGCCTTTGGCTGAAGTCAGGATCCTAGGACCCTAGGATGGAGCCCCACATCGGGCTACCTGCCCCTCCCCCAGCTCATGCTTGCTCTCTCTCTCTCTCTCTCAAATAAATAAAATCTTAGAAAAACATTCTATTTGATACAGGAGACTGCTACATTTTAGCTAACCTTGCTCTCTCTTTCTCTCTCAAATAAATAAAATCTTAGAAAAACATTCTATTTGATACAGAAGACTGCTACATTTTAGCTAACCTGTTTTTTTCTTAAGATTTCATTTTTTTGTTTTGTTTTACTTACTTAAGTAATCTCTCTCTATACCCAATGTGGGGCTCAAGCTCATGACCCCGAGATCAAGAGTTGGATGCTCCTCCAACCGACCCAGCCAGGAGCCCCTTTAAGATTTTATTTTTAAGTAATCTCCCCACACAACATGGGACTCAAACTTACAACCCCAAGGTCAAGAGTCACATGCTCTACCTACTGAGCCAGGGAGGCACCCCTGATAAGCTTATATATGTTTATATAATGATATACCAGTATATAAGTATACTTTTTTGGGGTGTCTGCAATTTCCTCACCCCTATAATTTTTGATCTCTAAAATATAAGCAGGGCTGCTTCCATCACTCATAATTTTTTAATTTCCACAATATAAGGAACTTGAAAGTTTATTAAAGGGAATTTTCAAACATACAGCATTAGCCTGATTGTGATACTTCTTTATTATAGGAAGGAAGTCTTGGGAGGACTTGTTACCTCACTGGGGAATTTTTTGCTCTCCCCAAATCTTTGGTTTGCTAGTATCACAGATATTTCATCGAACAACCACAGAAGTGTAATTCCTTCATCAATTTATAGTGTTTCTGTATGCCTAATGGACTTGATTTTTTAAAAAACCTGGATTTATCAATAGACATTAGGGTAATGGGTGATGTGGTAGAGCCCTTAGTTTTAGGATCAATGTAATTTTCCCTCAAAAAAACAGCATTTACAAAATATGTTAATCTCAAAAGCAGAAAATATGTTTCAGGATTGAAGGAGGTAGTTACTTTAGGGGAAACTTCAGTTAATCCTTTTAATTATCTCTGACAATATTCCATTTAAAGGTTAGTAACCAAAATATATCATAATTTTGGCAGATCAGAATTACATAGAATTTATCTTAAGTTATTGTCTATGACAAGGATATTTGAGCATCATAAAACCCAGGCAATTGAAATGCAAAGTTGTTAAGCGTCTGCCTTCGGCTCGGGTCATGATCCCAGGGTCCTGGAATTGAGCCCTGCATCAGGCTCCCTGCTCAGTGGGAAGCCTGCTTCTCCCTCTCCCACTCCCCCTGCTTGTGCTCCCTCTCTCGCTGTGTCTCTCTCTGTCAAATAAATAAATAAAATCTTTAAAAAAATAAAATGCAAAGCAATATTTGGATTATTTTCATATATGTCATTACATTATATCATATATGTCCTTATATTTTATATGGTTAAAGTTCTATGCAGAGGCCAGCAGATATCCTCTTATATGTATAAAACAAGTAAAACCAGGTATAATTAAGGGACAGCACAGTGAAAAAAAGTTCACCTTCAAAAAGAGAAAATAGATGATCCTGGAAATTATAGTTAAATCAGCTAACATTCTTCAACAAAGAAAACTAATGCAGTTATTTGGAAGAACGTAATTTCTCCTTCAAACTTAACAAAAAAACCAAACTGGTGTCAGGCCATTTTAATTTCCTCCCATGATACACAGTATCACAGTCTACCTAAACCAAAGAAGACACATTCACACACACTTTTAGCCAACCTCTCCACTCACAATTGGCACTGTCCTTGGCTAGAGAGAAAATGTATATAAAGTAGATCTATCTCATTTTAAGGTGACTCAATGTATTTTCTTTCACAAATTATTATTGGAATTAGACTATATGTCATTATATATTATGTCATGGATCAACTGTTTCATTCAATTAGCAAATATTTTTTGTGTGTCTCCCATGTTTTGGTACTAGGCACTGGGACACAATGAACACAGAAAACCAAAAACTCCTCTGATTATCGCAGAGCTTCCAATCTGGGGCAACAGAGATAGTAAGTGCCTTAAGAAATAAAGCAAATTTTGAAAGTATTAACCACATTTTAGGTGAGTTCTCTTAAATTTATATGCAGTTCATATTTTAGAAGATAGAAATAAAATTTTAAAGACCTTGATGCTTTACCAAACTGATCCTATTAAAAAATGAATGGAAATGAATAGGTGCAAGTGGAAACTGTTACATATTTAGGCCTAAATACTACAAAACATGCAAATGAATACCTCACTACCCATAGAAGAGACAAGCATTAAACAGTTTCAAAATAGTAGACGTGGAATGAAAAAAAATTCCTAACTTAAAAATTACAGGCAAAAGCGTGATAGGGAGTAACACTTCAACTTTATTCTACTTCAATCAGATCATTCGTCAGACAACTCTGTCCTAAACGAGTATGTGCCTCCAGCAGAACACTTACTTCTCTGTTTACATTTATATCCACGTCAAACGTATTAAAAAGAAATATCACCCATGTTGCCTTGGGGTCCTTCAAAACAAAAACAGTCCCTAAGGCACGGGTCCCCTCAGGGCATTTTCATAATCAACAAAACATACACTTAGAATTATATAGTGGTCAGCATGTCCTTCTCACTCCACTTATTTGGGTACTTTACAATCCACTATATGGTTAACTATAATTTCTTGTATCTGCTCCAGATTTGGATATACCGTGGGGAGCATCCGAGACGTTTCCAAAGGCAAAGACGCTTTCCGCACGGATGCCCTATCTCCGGCAATCACTCAGAAGCCTAGGAGCTATCCGGACCCACGGCGACCGGTAAAAGTTCTGGCTTAGCGGAGGATCTATATCTTTTCTGCAAGCATTGCCTTTAAATATTTTCCAAACCTATATCTCTTTAAAAAAAAAAAATTATCTTTTTCTCGCGTTAAGTCAAATTCTCGCGAGAGGCCAAGTCCCCGGATAACGTAATTGCGCCTGCGCGCGCTGGAGCAACACGCACTTCCGCTTTAGTCGTGCTGTCACTCACAGCCGCCTTTCCCGCCCAGCGGTGTGACGTAGTGCTTTCTTCTCCGCTGGTTCTGCAGCTCCGGAGTGAAAGACGCTGAGTTGCCGGGCTGCGGAGCTTCCGAGTCTGGCGCTGCGAGCTGCGGATCTCGGCGAGATTTCGCACTGCCCGTCCTCGGCATTTCGTTATAATCGGTAGCGGATCACTTTCCTAAGACCCTGGAAGAACAAAGGAATAAAGAAGGAGACGCTCGGCTCCCGGCCGTCTTGCTCTGAGTGGCTTTCTTTGCCGCTCGCTCCTGTTCGGAGAAGCTGGGTTTATAATCGTCACCGGATTGTAAGTACCCAAGGCGAAGAAAGCTTACTGCGTCCGGCTTTTTGAATACCTTTGTTCTGGGCGAGATTGTGGATTGGGAGTGTCTGCTGGGCCTTACTTTTTGTGTCAAAAATCATTCCGCAGAAACCGCCATTTGCTTTCCTGCTAGCTAGCTCCGTCTGCATTGTCCGGCAGCGGCATCTAGAGGTCGGAACTTGCATTGCAGCTAATAGATTAAAGTGGACCTAACTGATTAGTGTTCCTAACGACTGGAATTTAGTCACAATGTATTTCTAAAGACTTGGGCCTTAATTCAAAATTAAGACCGAATAGACGCTTAGCCCCTGTTCTGCTTAAAACTTTTTTGTAATTAAGGATTTCAGTTCGTAACAAACTGGTCTTTCTAATTGTTGGCAATAGCTGGAACTTTTAGTGCAACAAGTGGTTGTTAGAGAAGTGAGTCTCAAAGACGTAAAGATGAGTAAGAGCAAAGATGATGCTCCTCACGAACTAGAGAGCCAGTTTATCTTACGGCTACCTCCTGAATACGCCTCTACTGTGAGGCGGGCAGTACAGTCTGGTCATGTCAACCTGAAGGACAGACTGACAATTGAGTTACACCCTGATGGACGTCATGGAATCGTCAGAGTGGACCGGGTCCCCTTGGCCTCAAAATTGGTAGATCTGCCGTGTGTTATGGAAAGTTTGAAAACCATTGATAAAAAAACCTTTTACAAGACAGCTGATATATGTCAGATGCTTGTCTCCACGGTTGATGGTGATCTCTATCCTCCTGTGGAGGAACCAGTTGCTACTACTGATCCCAAAGCAAGCAAGAAAAAGGATAAGGACAAAGAGAAAAAGTTTATATGGAACCATGGAATTACTCTGCCTCTAAAAAATGTCAGAAAGAGAAGGTTCCGGAAGACAGCAAAGAAGAAGTATATTGAATCTCCAGATGTGGAGAAGGAAGTGAAGCGGTTGCTAAGTACAGATGCTGAAGCTGTGAGTACTCGTTGGGAGATAATTGCTGAAGATGAAACAAAAGAAACAGAAAATCAAGGCCTTGATATATCTTCTCCAGGAATGTCTGGTCACAGGCAGGGCCATGACTCATTAGAACATGATGAGCTTCGGGAGATATTCAATGACCTCAGCAGCAGCAGTGAAGATGAAGATGAGACGCAGCATCAAGATGAAGAAGATATAAACATCATCGACACTGAGGAAGATCTGGAAAGACAGCTACATGACAAGCTGAATGAATCAGATGAACAGCACCAAGAAAATGAGGGAACCAATCAGCTGGTTATGGGAATTCAGAAACAGATTGATAATATGAAAGGCAAACTCCAAGAAACCCAGGATAGGGCAAAACGACAGGAGGATCTCATTATGAAAGTGGAAAACCTGGCTCTCAAGAACAGATTTCAGGCTGTGCTGGATGAACTCAAACAAAAGGAAGACCGAGAAAAGGAGCAGCTCAGCTCTTTGCAAGAAGAGCTGGAATCACTCCTCGAGAAGTGAGAAGAGCTCTCATACTTAATTTCATTCCTTAGGCTGCTCAGCATTGAAAGAAGAATCTTGGCTTTATCACTTGGACTAGATTTAACTGTGCAATAGTTCTCATTTTCTCCACTGTCTTCTACTGAATTTGTCTTACAAATACATACGTGAATTGCTATCTCATTTTCTGTCAGAACCACTTTGCTATTTATCCTTTAGGAAGTAGGAATGTATAGACAGATAAATGATTGTCGGAAAATTGTAGGATTAGTGGAATAAACAGTTCAACCTTAGTAATCACAGCTTCACCGCAGGACTTTGCTGTTTCTCCATTTGCCATAAATGGCTGTTGCTTGTCTGTGATGCCATCCAAGATCAGAAGCGGAGTCGAGTCTGCAGATAGTGAAGCTGTTCGCGTGTTTTCCCATGAAGTGGTAGCTATTTTCCCAGCTATTCAAAGCATTCTTATGTACGTAGGGTTGCACATCATTTCATAACGCTGTTTTAGCACAATAAATAAAAGCAACTAATTTTCACCTCATTGTGTGTCTTGCTTTTTTAGGGGTAGTGGATATCAGATCCTCTTGTGAGGTGGTTTCTTGGTGGGGTTTAATGACTGAGTGATTTGATCCTATTTTGTAGGGAAAGAAGCAGTTAATGTTGGGTTTTAGGAAAACACAGTAGGGTCAAAGAAATTGGGAAATGTCATCTTTGTGCCTTATGTTAAGTTTCCAACCCACCTGTTCCATTTGCAGGTTAAGAAACACTAGGTACATGCACAAACAATGAATCATGGAACACTACATCTAAAACTAATGATGTAATGTATGGGGATTAACATAACAATAAAAAAATTTAAAAAAAATAAGTAAATTAAAAAAAGTTGGCACTTTAAAAAAAAAAAAAAGGTACAGAACCTACCTAAACTATCCTAAGTTTTGTACATGAAGGTCTATTTTTATCTTTTTTTTTTTAATGTTTTATTTATTCATGAGAGTCAGAGAGAGAGAGAGAGGCAGCGGCAGAGGGAGAAGCAGGCTCCCCGCCTAGCAGGGAGCCTGATGCGGGACTTGATCCCAGGACCCTGGGATCATGACCTGAGCCGAAGGCAGATGCTTAACCATCTGAGTCACCCAGGCACCCCTATCTTTTTTTTTTAAGCACTACACTCATCTGGTTAATATAGTAGAAACAAAACAAAGGCTATCATATCAAGTACTGTTCACTGAATCAACCCATTGGTTTAGATTGATTGCATTTCTAAATATTTTCAACTTCAATGCCTGCAATTATTTAATAGTATTCTCAGAACTGAGGTTGATATGTCCATGTCAGTTAATCAAAATTGTTGAAAAGGAAGTCATCACTATAGTGGGATATTTCAAATTTTCTTAAACAATTTTCATATGTCCTTAAGATTCTAATCTAATGCCTTTACACTTGAGCTATTTTTGAAAACAAAAAATTTACAAAATGCAGAGTTGCATGCAATTCACTTCTGACAGGCTGGGATTAAAGGTTGGTTTGAAAATTGGCCTCATGAAGCAAATATTTAAGCCCACCTTAATTTTGTATTTGGAAACAGCAATGGTGAAATGTTAAAATTGTTCAGACCTCTCAAGTCTAAAATCATACATGCTAATGTTTGGAGATCTCACTAATTTTTCTCTCACATTATCTGATCATTTCTCTTTCACCAAAATGTTGTCAGACTATTAAGATTTCAGTACAGGATATGGAGGCTTAAGGTTTCTCTGTCAAAACTTGGGGTTATTTCTTGATGTTTGCAAATAATAAAGAAGCAAGTTTTGTTAGTACATTAGTATGGTAGGTAATAAATTTCATTTTAGTACATTGGTATTTTGCCACACTTAACAGCCTTGATACCTGAAAAGCTCCCACCATATTTGCCTTTTACAGTGAGCATTTATCAAAATATTCTTAAGAAGGTGTCAACACCAGTGATGGCGGAGTTCCATCTATAATAGGAAGGAGAGATGCTGCATACGGTAACAAAATGGTCTAGTGATTGACTATCATTTCAGTTACTAGCACTATGCTGATTCTCAAATCCTTATTTCTAAGCCTGATCCTTTCAGAGTTCAGATTTAGTATATTCACCTGTGTACTAGAAACCCTTGTAAGTATCCCTCAGGCAACTCAACTCCAAATGTTCAGAATAGAACTCGTCTCATTTCCTCCCTTTCCTTGAAAACCTGCGCTTCCTTGTTTTAGGACTAAGTGAAAATAAATGGCCCTATCACCCATCCCAGTTAAAGAAGCTAGAAGCTTAAGCCATAACCTTTGACTACTGACCCTTAGACTACTGAGTCTACTTCCTAAAGAGCTCTTCAATCACTACTCCATCCCCCAGCCACTGTCCTAGTTCAAGTCATTATTACCTCTTGCCTTGCAAATGGCAGTAACTTTCGAACTGGTTGTGTGTGTGTGTATAAACATTTTTTTCACTTACCATCTAATTTAGTTTTTTGACTTGGCCATCAAAGTGATCTTCCTAAGATATATTTCATCATGTCATTCTCATGCTTAAAACCCTTCAATGGTACACCATTGCTTTCAGGACTAAGTTTGTATTTTTAAAAAGACACAAGATTATGAGTGCTCCAATTACCTTTTCAGCTTCATCTCACCACATCTTCTCACTTATTTTCAGTCCACATCTAGAAGACTTCCCTTTTCATTTAGCCAAATTCTACTTAACCCTCAGTTCTCAAACTAAATATCACTAACTCCAGCAAGGCTTTCTTGATCTCCATCTAGAGCAAGTCAATTATGGATTCACCTCTACTCTGTGTTTCCCTTTTATTCCACAAGTACTTATTGTGCCATAAACTTATTGTGCCATATTCCACAAGTACTTATTGTTCCAGTGTTTATTCCACAAGTACTTGGCACAATAAGTACTTGTGGAATAAACACTGGATATCCAAACACTGGATATGAAGTACTGAACTAAACATCTAAACATCTAAAACACTGGATATCCAAACACTGGATATGAAGTACTGAACTAAACATCTAGTGTCTATTATAATATCAATGCACCCTAGGGGATGCTAGGGATAGTTTTTATTTTATTTTATTTTATTTATTTGACACACAGAAAGAGCACAAGCAGGGGAGAGGGAGAAGCAGGCTAAAGGGTAGTGGTCTTCAATGAAAAGCTGGAAATTCTTTGCCATTATTTTCTGGTATGTATGCTTGGGAAGAAGTCCTTCAATTTAAAACAAGAAGCATCAACCTTTTGGTTAGAATAAAAAAAAAATGGTTTCAGTTGCTTATCTATTATCTTGGGCAGTGATCTAATATATGCTGGAATTTGTTCTCTCCAAGTCCAGCAGTTTAGTTAAATTCATGGAATTTGATCTCTGTCTCTACTATTTATGCAACTATTCTGGCAATTCAATGAAGGTATAGACCATTTCTCTATTAATGCCCTTGTGATCCCTGGCCTGGATCACTAATTTGGCTTCTCCAAAACATGTATGAACTTAATTCAAAAGCAGTTTATGATTTATTGCAGTTTCCTGTATGGCTTGTGTTTGTAAAAACTCAGTATGTGTTTTTTTAAATAAATAATAAACCAGATGTAATTAATTGACAATCAGTGGTCCTTGAACTATTGAAAACACTTCTAGATAACTTGATAGGGCCTCCACAATAAATATTAAAATATACTTTTTTTTCTCCTTGACTTTCCTGAGGGTAATATCAAAACATAACAAAAAAATCCCTCAGGGAACCTGGCTGGCTCAGTCAGTAGAGCATGCAACCCTTGATCTTGGGCTGGTGAGGTCTAGCCCCAGTTGGAGGTAAAGTTTACTTAAAAAAAAAAAAAAAAGTATAATAAATTTTTTTAAATCCCTCAAATATGACATGAAGAATTTTAAAATCTTTTTCTAGTGTAAAATGGCAGTGTTCTCAGATAGCTCTTTTCTCTGTCAAAAAGTTTACCAAGATAACAAAAAACCCCAAGGTGAAAAAGAATAAGAGATGAGACAGTGAATGAAAAATGTCAACCTATTTTCAGACAGCCAAAGCAGAGGAAGGACTGATAAATTAATTCAGAGATCAGAGAAAGTTACATGCTAAATGTCTGAAAGGCAGTATACCAAAGAGAGACAAACCCACTTGATATAGAACCTGTGAGAGGCTCATTGTTTGCCGCAGAAGTTTCCAAGGAAGGGAGAAAGGTACGCAGCTGGATATATAGGATTCATTGACGTATATTCAGAGCTGTTGGATGTCCAGGATCCCTAGCCCTCCCTAGGATGACTCTTCCTTCCCCATCCCACAGATGTTTATTTTCTAGGTAAATTGAACCAAAGAAGGCTCAAACTCAGAGAAAGCAGACACAAATAAAGGAATATATAGCATCAAACAAGAAAATTATGTGAAAATCTATATACTGCAGTAATGTCACCCCTCTTCCCCCATTCTTGATCTCATTAAATCAGTATCCCAGCCGCACATCTCCCTCACAGATACCCACACAGCGTTAAGATTCCAAGATTATCCTCTGAAGAAACCATGTGGTGCAGAGAAAAGAAATCCAATACTGACATTTGGGCATTCTCCAAAGAAAAGGCCAGGTCACTCTCTACTACAATGAAGTCCACCTGTTGACAAACTATTCACGCCCCATCTGCTTTGCAGTGCCTCACTTTTATAGATTAATCGACAGCCAAAGATAATCAGACAAGGAAAGCTTTCCGAAGGGAGAATCATTTCAGCCTATTTCCTGCCCCCTCCATTTTATTTTTACCCCCAAAGTAAAATACCGACGAGGCCTTAGAATGTAAACCTTAAGAGAACTCGTTCTAACGCTGGGATTATGAGCATCTACCTGGGAGGGAAAAGCGTGTCCTGACAGCGGTATCCTCAAGCTAATGTCCAAAACCGCATCTTGTCTTGGAAGCTAGGCCTGTTGTCATTTATATCCCGATCTTCCGCTGCTGCATCAGGCTCTATGACTCCTCAAGAACCTCGGAGCAAGCCAGCAAAGAGCACTGCAGCCCCACAGCTCTTTTCTGTCAACTTTCTTAGCGAATATATAAATAACTGTGTTCCACGCCAATTGTAAAACGCCGTGTCCTACCTCTAGAAATGATGAGGACTCGGAGCCACCAGCTGCCAGGGCTCCAGCCCCAGACCCTGGGCGATGTTGCCACGAAAGTAGCCATTCTCCAGCGCCGCGGCCAGGGCGGAGCGCCTTCCTCCGCCAGCGTCCCCGGGCCGGGGAAGAGCAAGGTCAAGAGAGGCGCGGCGGGGCCCCCACGGCTGCGGAGCTGCCTTTCCCGTCCTAGAGACCTTAAGGGGGCCACCAATTGTCATGTAAACCACCCCCCCCCAAGTAGTTTGTCTTCCCTATCTTAAACCTCTGTTTCTGTAGATTTGACCGTTTGACTCCAGGCCCAGTGAACTAGGAGCACATCCCCTTTTGTTTTGCCTGGTAAGATGTGGGGAGAGGGGGAGGGGAGTCCTAGCGGAAAACCAAAGCATTTCTTTCGCGGCCGGTTAACAGCGGCGTCTAGAGTCTCTGGCCGTAAGTGCAAGAATTTATGGACTAGCTTTCAATCGCTGTATTATAATTCATTAAAAGTGTGTCGTTACCGGGCGCTTGGGGGGCTCAGTCGGTTAAGCGGCGGACTCTTTGAGCTCAGCTCAGGTCTCCATGTCGCTGCCGTGAGTTCAAGCCCGGCGTCGGGCTCCAGCGTGGGGCCTACTTAAGAAAAACAAGGTGTGTACTCAGCGGGTGTCCCGGGCCGGCGGCGGCGGGCGGGCCGGGCGGTGGCGGCGGCGGCGGCGGCGGGCGGGGGCAGGCCGGCGGGGGGTTATTTCCGAGCGCGCGGAGAGCGGCCCGAGACCCAGCCTGGGGTTAAGCGGCTTCTCCCGCCGAGGACGGAGAGTCGAGAACGGGCGGCTGGGCGTGAGACACCTGCCCTGAGCTCCAGAGCGTCGGCTCCCACAGAGACCAGCAGAAGAGCGTGAGAACATGAAGTCCAATGCTGCCATCCAAGCCGCCATCGACCTGACAGCGGGCGCGGTCGGGGGCACGGCTTGTGTCCTGACCGGGCAGCCTTTCGACACAGTGAAAGTGAAGATGCAGACGTTCCCCGGCCTGTACAAGGGCCTCACCGACTGCTGCCTGAAAACGTACTCCCAAGTGGGCCTGCGGGGCTTCTACAAGGGAACCGGCCCTGCGCTGATGGCCTACGTCGCCGAGAACTCTGTCCTCTTCATGTGCTACGGCTTCTGCCAAGAGCTTGTGAGGAAAGTGGTTGGACTGGACACGCAGGCGAGGCTGAGTGATCTGCAGACGGCAGCTGCGGGTTCCTTCGCCTCCGCGTTTGCTGCGCTGGCCCTGTGCCCCACTGAGCTTGTCAAGTGCCGCCTGCAGACCATGTACGAAATGGAGATGTCCGGGAAAATAGCAAAACGCCAAAATACAATCTGGTCCGTCGTGAAGAGTATCCTTAGAAAGGAAGGCCCCTTGGGCTTCTACCAAGGACTCTCGAGCACTCTTCTTCAAGAAGTACCGGGCTATTTCTTCTTCTTCGGTGGCTATGAACTGAGTAGATCATTTTTTGCCTCAGGGAGATCAAAAGATGAACTAGGCCCTGTCCCTTTGATGTTAAGTGGTGGAATTGCTGGAATTTGTCTTTGGCTTGTCATCTACCCAGTGGATTGTATCAAATCCAGAATTCAGGTTCTTTCCATGTCTGGAAAACAGGCTGGATTTCTGGGAACTCTTATAAGTATTGTGAAAAATGAAGGAACAGCAGCCTTATATTCTGGACTGACCGCTACTATGATTCGAGCATTCCCTGCCAATGGGTCACTATTTTTGGCTTATGAATATAGCAGGAGAATGATGATGAGCCAGGTTGAAGCATACTGAAGTGTCTTGGTGAACTGGATCCAAGTAAAGGCCTTAGAGGACTACAGTTTATCTCAGGTTTCATGGAGTCCTGGAACAATGTGGAGTTATTTTTTACTTCATGGGAATTTTTTGTCTTCCCTTCTTCTACTCTAAACTTCACAGAAGAACTTCTATTTTACATCATATGATTTCTACCCATAATTGTATTAAAACAAAGATGGCTGCTCTTGTGTTTGGTGGGATATACATAGTGAGCGGGTGGCCTATGACCCTGATCTGAAATGGCAACTATAGTTATATCACGGCTTTGGTATAAAGCTGTACATGTACACGCAGTTTAGTCGGTTACCTGTCGTGAGTAAAACAGTTTGGTTTCATGTTTAATCTCGTATCACCAGAAAGAGTTAACCGTGTTTCGTGAAGATGGTCATAAATGATGGCTTAACCCATTTGAGATGTAGGGTCTCTTTAAAACTCTACTTAACATGTTCACTATACTAGGCAATTAAAGTTTTTAAAAAGTTTTTGTGTGGTGCTTGAAACCCCAAATACCCATCTAGATTTTTAAGAGGACAATATACCTGCATACTGGTGTGACTTCCACATTCTTGAGTTACAATTTCGGAATAAGTGTCCTGCATTTTCCCAAGATGCTCTCTCTCCCTCTCTCTCTCTCTCTCTCTCTCTCTATATATATATATATATATATATTTAGATATATATGTGTTTGTTTTTTATTTTTTATTTTTTTTACTATGTTCAGTTAGCCAACATATAGTACATCATTAGTTTTTGGTGTAGTGTTCAACGATTCATGGGTTGTGAATAACACCCAGTGCTCATCACAACATGTGCCCTCCTTAATACCCATCACCCAGTTACCCCGTCCTCCCACCCCCCTCCCTTCTGTAACCTTGTTTGTTTCCCAGAGTCCAGAGTCTCTCATCGTTTGTCTCCCTCTCTGATTTCTTCCCATTCAGTTTTCTCTCCCTTCACCTGTGGTCCTCTGCGCTATTCCTTAGGTTCCACATATGAGTGAAACCGTATGATAATTGACTTTCTCTGCTTGACTTATTTCATTTAGCATAATCCCCTTCAGTTCCATCCATGTCGATGCAAATGGTAGGTATTCATCCTTTCCGATGGCTACGTATATGTTCATATATATATATTTAGATATAGATATATATTTAGATAAATATATTTAGAAAGCATCTTTTGAGGGTTTTATTTAAATTCAAGTTAGTTAACGTATTGTGTATTATTAATTTCAGGATAGATTCATAGTTCAAGATGCTCTATTCTTATTGGCATTCATTTTCAAAGTGGGATCAAATGCTGCACTCTTAGTTAAGTGTGGCCTACAGCAGCAGGCCTGTGGGAAGTAGCACAGCCTTCATCTGCACAACTTTCCCTCTGCTCCCCTCCCCAAAAGCTTCCCCTCTGCTGGGCTTTATTTTTTTTTTTAAGATTTTTTATTTATTCATTTAAGAGAGAGAGCATGAGTGAGGGAAGGAGCAGGCATGAGGGTCATTGGCGGAGGGAGAAGCAGACTCCCCACCAAGCAGGGAGCCTGACATGGGCTCGATCTCAGGATCCTAGGATCATGACCTGAGCTGAAGGTAGACGCTCAACCAACTGAGCCCCCCAGGTACCCCATCTACTGGGCTTTAGATTGAGGAATGGACAAATGGGATGAGGCTGTTGATGCATTTTGGATTATTCATTGTCCTCTCTGCCACTCACCAGTCAGAAACCCTTCCAGGGCAACATAAAGTGCCAAAGCCAAGGGAACTTTTGTTCATTGTTTGGTGGTCAATGACAGTACTCAGAGATGACGTGCTCTCCTCTCAGGCAGAACTAGACAGAACTTAGTACTTGCACTCCACAGTGAATAGGGCTGACCTATCCTGAAATTTACCTCAGGGTCTATAACTCCTTGTCATTCTTTTACAATGTTTGAACCTTCTAAATTTGGTATTGGCCATCAGGGAGTTTTACTGATGACTGCATATGAGGTGTGAATTTATAAAGCAATGAAACATAAGCAAAGCAATTTTATTAAACCATATCATATGTGTTAATCACTGAAGACAAAAACCCAGAAAACAAAAACAAAAAAACCCTAGTTCATCTGATCCCCACAGACTTGGAGATGAATACCTGTTCTTTGGCCATATGGTATAGACAGTCATTCTTGTTACAACTAAAGTAAGCCTCATTATTCCTTGCTGCTCCAAGACCGGCAGAGTTTCTCTCAAAAAAAGTGTTCTTAAGAAGCCTGTAAAGCTGAAAGCAAGCAGGCTACCAGTCTTAATAATAGTCTCCACCATGTGTGTCTATCACCTTTGGAAATCTTGTGTGGAATCTCCAGTTTCCTTTAGCTTTTTGCTATCCATGAAGCTTCTGGGGTAACTCTAGCCATAGAGCCAGAAACAAGAGGGTCAGAGAAACAAGATGTTGACAAATGGGGATTGTGGCAGGCATCTGGGGAAAGGAGGCTCGTGTTGTGCTTTGTGTGCTCAAGAGCAATGGCTGCTCTTCCATCTGCTTTTTCTTTAAAAGAAAACCATTTTTCTACTTTACTTTTAAGTTACTTATACATTTGTTCTTTTTTTAAAGATTTATTTATTTTAGAGAGCACATGCATGAGCACAAGCGGGGGCGGGGGGGGAAGGGGCAGAGAGAGGGAGAGAAAATAGAAAATCCTCAAGTAGACTCCTCATTGAGCAAGGAGCCTGACACAGGGCTCGATCCCAGGACACTGAGATCATAACCTGAGCCAAAATCAAGAGTTGGCCGCCCAGCCGACTGAGCCACCCAGGTGCCCCTGTTCTATAGATTTCATACTTAAATGGTCAGTAGCTACTTAGTGGGGCTTCATCCAAGCAGACTTGGATTAAAGCAGAATAGAGAACAGAACTGGCTTCCAGCAGGAAGTGGACCTCTTCAGGGGCACCTGGGTGGCTCAGTCGTTAAGCGTTGGCCTTCGGCTCAGGTCATAATCTCAGGGTCCTGGGATCGAACCCCAGGTCAGGCTCCCTGCTCAGCGGGGAGCCTGCTTCTCCCTCTCCCACTCCCCCTGCTTGTGTTCCCTCTCTCGCTGTGTCTCTCTCTGTCAAATAAATAAATAAAATCTTAAAAAAAAAAAAAAAAGGAAATGGACCTCTTCAGAGTCCACGGCCCCCTGCCCAGCACCTATAAGCTTGTCTCAGCCCAGTTGTAGGCAGACCTTTCTACATGTTGTCCATCAAAGGTTTAACTAAATATCTTCAATAGAAATAGTTTGAGGCAGATAAGAGAGATGGAAATCTAAGGAGAATTTTTTTTTCTTTTTTTTTTTTAAAGATTTTATTTATTTATTTGAGAGAGAGAATGAGAGAGAGAGAGAGAGCATGAGATGGGGGAGGGTCAGAGGGAGAAGCAGACTCCCTGCTGAGCAGGGAGCCCGATGTGGGACTCAATCCCTGGACTCCAGGATCATGACCTGAGCTGAAGGCAGTTGCGTAACCAGCTGAGCCACCCAGGCGCCCAGGAGAATTTTTTTCTACTCAATTTGCTTAACTTATGGTTTGATATTTGGGTGCAATTTGTATCATTTCAGACCTGTACTCCAGACAAAAATATAGTAACTTGAAATAATGTGTTTAAAGAAATTTGCGTTTTAGATTAAAGAAATTTGAGTTTTATATCATTATTTACCTAAATAAAAATATTTAATCTACACCATTTACAATGTAAATGGGTATTCAGACATTAATGATATCTGGTTTCTGTCCTCAAGGATTTCATGGTTAGATGTTTGTTTTACAGTTAGAAGAGTGATATTCTAGAATAAACTTTTAAATGAAAAAGCAGAATCTAAATTGTATGTGTGTGTAAAATCAGTGATGGGATCTTTGAATTTAAGGAAATGTCTCTTTTCCTTAATTGTGTTTTGTTTTTGTATTGTGAGGTTTTTTTGTATTCTTTAAATTGGTCCATTGTGTTTCTTTCTTTTTTCCCCTAGTTTTATTGAGATATAATTGACAAATAACTTTGTGTAAGTTAAGATATACAATGTGATGATTTGACATTTGTATATCTTGTGAAATGATTACCACAGTTAAGTTAGTTAACACATCCATCACCTCACAGAGTTACCATTTATTTGTGTGTGTGTGATGAGATGGTTATTTATTCTAAGATTTAAATTGGTCAAACCCATTTTTCTGATGCCTAGCCTTATTTTATTTTATTTTATTTTTAAATATTATATTTATTTATTTGACAGAGAGATCACAAGTAGGCAGACAGGCAGGCAGAGGGAGAGGGAGAAGCAGGCTCCCTGCTGAGCATGGAACACTATGCGGGGCTCGATGTGGGGCTCGATGTGGGGCTCGATGTGGGACTCGATCCCAGGATGCTGGGATCATGACCTGAGCCGAAGGCAGACGTTTAACCGACTGAGCCACCCAGGCGCCCCTTCCTAGCCTTATTTTAAACTTCACTTTCACATAACATAATTTAATCCTCAACTTTGAAAAATCTTCTCTGATATTTATTATACCATTTGGTCTACTTTCAGGGCCAGATGGTCTGCATCTTGCAATGCTACAGTGATATTGTAGTTAGAAATTCATTCTTTGTCTACCTTTCACGGGATACCGAGCTATAGTAGTTGTAAGTGTATGTGATACCTCAGAAGGAACATATCTGGCAATGGATTATTTTCCTGCTTATTTTCTTCCTTGAACAAGAAAATACCCCCAAGTTGCTGATTTAGAAAGAAAAATAGGTTCTCTCTCTTCTGGCCCAGAGCTCTAAAAAAGGGTGATAATATTTCCAGGAAGTAACTGTGTACATAAAATCATCACAGGAGGGGCGCCTGGGTGGCTCCGTTGAACATTGGACTCTGGATTTTGGCTCAGGTCATGATCTCAGGGTTGTGGGATCTAGCCCCATGTTGGGCTCTGCACTCCTCAGGGATCTGCTTGAGATTCTTTCCCACTCCTTCTCCCTCCCCTCTGCTCATCCTGCAGCTCTTACTCGTGTTCTCTCTCCCTCCCTCTTTCTTTCTCTCTGAAATAAATAAATCAATATTTTTTAAAAAAATAGTCACAGGAGACTTTTTGCTCAAGTTCAGAAAGTACCCCTTTATCCAGAGCCTGCATTTCCAACTTGAGCATCATTCAAAGTGTGTAGCTGTCTGGTCTCTCTGATCTCTCCAGATTCATGTGGAATGGCCCAGAAGTCTGCTGAGAATTTTTTTTAAAAAGTTAATTATTTCAGTGTTGGAACTGTCAACCAAGTCTGTGGCCTGCCTCGTGAATTGCACCATCCATAGTGCTCTCAGCTCCCTCCTAATGACAGCACTTAAATACAGGCTCTTTGTCAATGATGTTTAAAAGGCAGACTAGTGTCTTCCTGTGTCCTGACCTTTTCTTTTTTTCTTTTCTTTTTTTTAATATTTTATTTATTTATCTGACAGAGAGAGACACAGCAAGAGAGGGAACACAAGCAGGGGGAGTGGGAGAGGGAGAAGCAGGGCTCCTGCCGAGCAGGGAGCCTGATGCGGGGCTCGATCCCAGGACCCTGGGACCACGACCTGAGCCGAAGGCAGCTGCCTAACTGACTGAGCCACCCAGGTGCCCCCCTGTGTCCTGACCTTTTCAGGATGATGGTGGTGAACCGATGCTTGGTTCATTGCACCAGCCTTAATGGCTTTTTCAAAACCAATTCAGAGTATTTGGTATTACTGGCTTTTAGTCCGCACCTTGAGATGAAAAACTTCACAGGTCAATAAATAATTTTGTAGAAAATTGACACCTATAACAATCCTGCACATTCAGGGGGTGGGAGGATGTCCCCAGAAAGGGTATTATTTCTGCCAAAAGGAAGCCAGATGGTTGTCTTTATAATGAGCATTTCTTTTTTTTAAGATTTTATTTATTTGACAGAGAAAGATCACAAGTAGGCAGAGCAAGTGGGAGAAGCAGGCTCCCCGCCAAGCAGAGAACCCAACGTGGAGCTCCATCCCAGGACCCTGGGATCATGACCTGAGCCGAAGGCAGACACTCAACCAACCAACTGAGCCACCCAAGCGCCCCTATAATGAGTATTTCTACTCCAGCCTAAAGTAGTTCCACTAGGTTCTCCTCAGCCACCTGGACTCTTGGCAGATGTTAACTACGGCAACCTTCCATGTAACTTCTTTGCTGTTGAAAATCAAATGGCCCTTTAGTGATTCAGAGGAAAGGCTCCTTTCTACCTTTGAAGAAATGGACAACACTTCTCTAACCAGCACTCTGGGTTCCCAATCTGGGTTCTTGGAGATGTTGCCCACAAAAAACCTTCCCTCTCTCCTTGACACCAAACATAGGAATATTTTCAGATTCTGGTGCCCATTGGGTCATGAAGAAGCTGCACAGCAGTGTTAGTCTTCAGTTCTGAGTGTGGAGCCATGGTTCATTCCTGTCTTCTGTAATGCAGAAAGGCCCCTGGGTTTCTGGGCTTTGATTCCTTGAGAGAAGGCTAGGTTGAGGTTAAACATTTTTAGTAAGAATACATCATTGGTAATTCCATGTGCTTTATGTTCTATCACATACGCTGCTTTCTTTTAAGCCTTGTTGGAACTCAGGTTCACAGAATTGGATTATAATAAACTGTCATCATTAGTCCACACGTGACCCGCATTATTTATTTATTTATCTATCCAATATCATCTATCTATATATATATTTATCTCTCTAGTTATTAACCTAAATAATAATAAGAATTTGTGAACATAGCACCTCCCCCAAATGCTAGGGACTTGGTAATAAACTACATCTAACCATATTCATGGTCCCTCATACCTGTCCTCCCCTCCACCAAATGAAGGTAATCATCATCCTCAATTCCATGTACATCATTCTTTGCTCTTTTGAATAGGCTTTTATTGTATTATATATTACTCCCCTCATACATATTTTTCATCTAGTTGTTTTAAAATTTATAGTAAGGGTAAAATACTGTATGTAATACTTTGGTATATTTATACTTTTCACTAAATATTTATTGTTAAAATCCAATAATGTTGTATTACTATAATTTATTCATTCTGACTACTTTAAAACATTCCATTTTGTGAGTATACCACTGTTTATTCATTCAGTTGGTGGGCATGTGGATTGTTTCCTGATATTTGCTCTTGTGCACACTGTCAATATAAATATTCTCATATATACCCCTTGATGTAAATGTGCAAGAGTTTCTTTTGGGTGTATAACTAGGAATAGAAATTCTGGAACTCTCAAATATTTATCTAGGAGTAATTATGAATGCCTATTTTCCAAAGCAGTTGCACTGATTTTCATACCCACTTGCAATATATAAACCCCAATGGATCTCTTGTGTCCACATCCTTTCCAACATTTGGTACTGTCAGGCTTTTAAAATTTTAAACAATTGCGTGTAAAAAAATCTATCTTATCCTGGTTTTAATCTACATTTCTCTGACTATAGCAAAAGAATATCTCTTCATATGTCTTCTGGTTATGTGTGATTCTTCTATGCAATGTCTCTTCATGTCTTTTACCATTTTTCTATTATCATTTTTCTTTATATTCATTTGTAGAAGTTCTTTACATATTCCCGATTAATTCTTTGTCAGTATGTGTATTGTGAGTATCTTCTCCTGGTTTGTATCTTTTCATATATTTTATTTTTATTGAGATTTATTTGACATATAACATATTAGTTTCAGGTATACAACATAATGATTCAATATTTGTATATATTATGAAACGATCACCACAATAAGTCTAGTTATCATCCACCACCACACATAGTTATAATTTTTTTCTTGTGGTAAGAAATTTTAAGATCTACTCTGTTAGCAACTTTTAAAAATATACAATAAAGTATTATTAACTATAGTCACCATGCTGTACATTACATTCTCAGGATTTATCCTTTTTACATTTTTAAGATGTCTTGATTTCAAATACAGTTAAATTTATTAATCTTTTATTCTATGGTCAGTATCTTTTTAAAGAAATTATTTCTGCCCCTGAGGGTTACAATATATCTACTTATATTTTTCATTAAAAGCTTTGAAGTTGTTTGTTTGTTATGTTTATTTTGGACAGTTAAATCATAGATCAGTTTGGAGTTCTTAAATTAAGACCCAATTTAATATTTTCCGTATGGATAACCATTTTAATTTGAACATTTCATCTTTTTCCATTGATTTGTATTATGGACTGAATGTTTGTGCCCTCCCCACCTCCAAATTTATACACTGAAGCCCTAATTCCCAGTGTGATGGTGTTAGGAGGTAGAGCCTTTGCAAGGTAATTAGGTTTAGGTGAGGTCATAAGGTGGGGCTCCCATGATAGGATTAGTGCTTTTATAAGAAGGAGAGGTGAGTTGAGGATATCTTCTCTCTGCCATGTGAGGATACACTGAGAACCTTGCCGTCTGCAAGCCAGGAAGAAGGCCCTTACCAAGAACCTAGTCTGCTGGTACCTTGATCTTGGACTTCTCAGGCTCAAGAATTGTGAGAAATAAATGTCTTGTTGTTTAAGCCACCAGTCTGTGGTATTTTGTTAGAGTAGCAGACCAAGACAATTGGACTTGCCATCTCTTTAATAGTCCAAAGTTCCACATATATTTATAAGTCTATTTTTGAACTATTATATTTGTCAAATTTTCTGTTTGTGCATTAGTACCAGACAACCTTGTTTAATATAACTTTATAACAAGTCTTAATAATTATTAGTAGGGCAAGTTTTTTCTTTTTATTTTTTTTAAATATTTTATTTATTTATTAGAGAGAGAGAGGGAGAGCCTGAGCAGGGGGTTGGGCAGAGGGAGAGGGAGAATCAGACTCCCTATTGAGCAGGGAGCCTGATGCAGGGCTCAATCCCAGGACCCCAAGATCATGACCTGAGCCCAAGGCAGACACTTAACTGACTGGGCCACCCAGGCACCCCTCTTTTTCTTTTTTTAAGATTTACTTATTTACTTGAGAGAGAGAGCTCATGCACTAGCATAGGGGCAGAGAGAGTCTTTTTTTTTTTAAGATTTTTTTGTTTATTTAACAGAGAGAGAGAACACAAGCAGGGGGAGTGGGAGAGGGAGAAGCAGGCTTCCCGCCAAGCAGGGAGTCCGATGTGGGACTCGATCCCAGGACCCTGGGATCATGACCGGAGCCGAAGGCAGACGCCTAACGACTGAGCCACCCAGGCACCCAGGGGCAGAAAGAGTCTTAAGCAGACTCCACTCTGAGCTTGGAGCCCAATGTAGGGCTCGATCTCACAACCCTGAGATCAAAACCTGAGCCTAAACCAAGAATTCAACTCTTTTTTTTTTTTTAAAGATTTTATTTATTTATTTGAGAGAGAGAGAATGAGAGAGAGCACATGAGAGGGGAGAGGGTCAGAGGGAGAAGCAGACTCCCTGCCGAGCAGGGAGCCCGATGCGGGACTCGATCCAGGGACTCCAGTATCATGACCTGAGCCAAGGGCAGTCGCTTAACCAACTGAGCCACCCAGGGGCCCAAGAATTCAACTCTTAATTAACTGCACCACCCAGGCACCCCAGGGCAGGTTTTTTCTTCCTGCTCTTTTTTCTTAAGAAGTTTCCTAGCTATTGTTGACTTTTATTCTTTCATACAAATTTCAACGTAATGTTAAAGTAATGTTATAATGTTTAAAGTAATAATGTCTTGGGGGAGAAGAGAATTGATAACTTTAAGATATTCAATCTTCTGATTCACAAACATTATATATTTCTCTATTTATGTAAGTCATCTTAACATCTCTTTATAAAATCATATAATTTCCCCAACAGAGGTGTTATACTTTATTAGTTATACTTATTCCTAGCTACTTGATTTTTTATGATTGTAAATTATATCTGTATTTAAAATGTCAGCTTCTTTTTGTTGCATTTGTAAAATAAACTAATTTGATATTAATTTTTCAAATTCTGCAGCCCTACTAAACTATTTTTAATTATAACATTTTATCTGTAGGTACTTTGGATTTTCTGTGTACTCCTTAATATCATCTGCAAATAATAACAACTTTGCTTCTTCCTCTGCTATCCACATGACTTGTATTTCTTTGACTTATAATGCTAGCCAAAACCTACAGTACAATATTAAATAGATATAATAATGGGCATTTGTCTTGTTTCTAATCTCAGAGGAAAGCTTCTAACATCTTACAATTAAGTTTTTTTGCTATAAATGTTTTCATATCATTTAAACATTTTTATATTTATTTATTTATTTATTTACTGAGAGAGAGCACGCACGTGGGCATGTGCATGTGCACTTGCAAGTGTGAGCAGGGCTGGGGAGGTGGGGGAGGGGTAGAGGGAGAAAGAGAATCTTAAGCAGGCTCCATGCCCAGCTCAGAGCCTGATATGAGGCTTGATCTCACCACCCTGTGATCATGACTTGAGCCAAAATCAAGAGTCAGAGGCTTAACCGACTGAGCCACCCCTGCCCCATATCTTTTTATTATTATTATTATTATTATTTATTTGAAGACAGAGACACAGCGAGAGAGGGAACACAAGCAGAGGAAGTGGGAGAGGGAGAAGCAGGCTTCCCGCCGAGCCGGGAGCCCGATGTGGGGCTCGATCCCAGGACCCCAAGATCATGACCTGAGCCCAAGGCAGACACTTAACTGACTGGGCCACCCAGGCACCTGAGAGGGGGGAGGGTCAGAGGGAGAAGCAGTCGTTAAGGCAGACGCTTAACGACTGAGCCACCCAGGCGCCCCTGCCCCATATCATTTAAAGATTAAGAATATTTCCTTTTATTCCAGTTTAAGGAGATTTTTACTCCATAATAAACAGAATTTTAACAAATGCTTTTTCTGTATCTATAAAGACAATGGTGAGATTTTTCTCCCTTTAATTTATATCAATGAGTGATATTGCCTTTTAATTTTCCTTTCTTGATATCAGAGTTATGCTAAACAAATGACATTTTTATGGAGTGTTCTTTCTTTTCTATTCTTTGGAAATGTTTGTATAAGATTGTAATTATTTTTTCCTTCAATTTTTGGTAGTACTCATGGCCAGCTGATTCTGAAATATTCAACTTATTTAATAGTTATCATACTCTGCAGTTTTTTCTAATCTTGATGAATCAGATTAATTAACTTCTATTTCTTCCCATGTTGAAACTGGGTATTCGGAACCTTAAAAGAGCTGGTGTAAGTGAAGTGGGATTTGCTAGATTGGCCCTGGCTCGCAGAAACATGTGGCTTTAGAAGAGAAAGGATGAAAGGGTGAGGGATGAAGAACCTTTGCTTTCTGTGTGGCCACACAGTCGCCCATGGTCTAGAGCAGCAGCTGTGCTATCGTCAGCCTCTAAAGGTACAAGTTGCCGATGGAATTTAGTAATGGATCCAACGAGGAGCTGGTTCACTGAATGCATGAGGAAAGGCAAATAAGGAAAAAGGCAAAATATTCAATCCCTTGTGTTAAAAGGAAAACCAGAGACCCAAAATGGAGTCACTTATGCTAAATAAAGTCACCAAACTGGGGTTTAATACCTAACCTAATTGCAGTTTCAACCTCTCCCAGAAATGTAGCCTTAATGGTCAGTCAGAATTTTTTTGGTCAGCACCAATGAGGTAATCTGTCACATGGGCCCTCTCCATCCTCCAAAGGAAGATGAGGTAATCTACCTACTAAGATCCCCTACTCTGGGGCGCCTGGTATCTCAGTTGGTTAAGTGTCTGCCTTCGGCTTGGGTCATGATCCCAGGGTCCTGGGATCAAGTCCTGCATCAGAGTCCCTGCTCTGTGGGGAGTCTGCTCCTCTCTCTGCCTCTGCTTGTTCTCTCTCTCTCTCTCAAATAAATAAATAAAATCTTAAAAAAATAAACAACCAAAGAAAATGTCACGAATAGCAAATAAGAGTGAGAAGTAGTCAAAGGGGCAAGAGAACAGTATCAGCAAGTTTTGGGGAAAAAAAAAAAAAAGATCCCTTGCTCTTTCCCCTAAGAGAAGGTGACTTTGCCTGAAACAATTCTTTCTTTTTTTTTTGCTGATTGTCCCTCCCCATTTCTGCCTATAAAATCCTTCCATTTTATACAGCTTTTCAGAGCTCCTTTCTATTTGCTAGATAGGAGGCCGCAGATGTTGCTAGATTAATGAACCATTGAATAAAGCCAATTAGATCCTAAAATTTACTCAGTTGAATTTTGTTTTTTAACACTTGGTTATTGTTATTTGTAATAACTAAACTGAAAAGAAAAGAGAATTCTGGGTCAGACCTTGATGCTAGACCAAAGTCATTTCATTGATCTGAGTTTGGACCACTAGCTTCAGAGCTGCCCACCTACCCCTTTCCCAGGGGGAAAAAAAATTGTTCAGGGACAAAAGAAAGTCCCTTTAGGACTTCTAATCATCAACAAGATAGTCAATGTTGGCGTGGGAAAAACCAGGAAACTACTGGAACCAGGGGGCATAGTGTGAAGGAATTGTTTTATCTTGTAGACTGGTATCATCAGCTTCCTGAAAAACCTTTACTGAAATGGATTGTGAAAATAACTCCTCTGGGGTCTATGTTTTTGGTTTTGAATGCTGCAGAATGGAAGAGCATGTTTGGGTTAATACAGGACCCATGGCTCACTATGGAATAATTACAGATGGCCAATGATCGAGATGCAGTAGAGGTATTCTTGAGGGAACAGTTAGCCTGGTGGACTGCGTAAAAGCCACTGTAAGGTCTGTTACCCTGAAAAGAGGGATTATCCATCTCCCTCTAGAAATGCCAAGTGGAACACTCCAGGTGAAGCCACTGATACRCTTTATATGCAARTTATGTGGGATTGGCTTTATGATGACTGCAATATTCACCCACTGAATATGCCCATTGCCTAGATCACAGTAAATGCTGTTTGTAGGACATGCTCTTTCACATGGGCATCCCATATAAACTTATTGTTGCAAAAGCGAAAAACAGTTTGGGAAGCCTCATCAAATTTTGTGTCTCAACTTCTCCCCATGAGTCTTACAGATGTTAATAAAAACAAAGTTAGGGGCACCTGGGTGGCTCAGTCATTGGGCATCTGCCTTCGGCTCGGGTCATGATCCCAGGGTCCTGGGATCGAGCCCCACATCGGGATCCCTGCTCGGCGGGAAGCCTGCTTCTCCCTCTCTCGCTGTCTCTCTCTGTCAAATACATAAATAAAATCTTTTAAAGAAAGACATAAAGTTAATTAACAAGAGATTGGGGAAGGTGAAAGGGAGAGACAAAGTACTCTTTGCAAAAAGGTAGAAGTTTTTAAATGGTTATTAAGGAATAAAGTGAATAGAATGGATATTGATAGGAATGAAATAAAGAGGGGAGAAAAAGGGAGAGCCACAGGACTTGTCTCAACAGGGTGGAAATCTTTAGATGATTACTTAAAAATGGGATAAATAAAACAGACATTGATGGGGTTAAACAAAGGTTTTAATACAGCACTACCTAAGGTTGGGCAGTCCAAAGGGACCCCCTCACTGGCCCCCAAACATTAAAGGATCCCCAAACAAGTCCCACTCTATTTAACCCTGTTTGGAGAAAGGTAAAAAGTCAGAAGATAAAGATTACATGAGAAACCTAACCAGCAATAGCTTGGGGACTGTGGTTAGGCAGATTAATCAAGACAAAAATTGACAAAAGGGCCAGCGTCCCATGGCTTGACCTCTTGCTGGGGACTCAAAGCCTTTTGCACAAGAGTGGTTAAAATGGCCAAGGGGTGGGGAAGAGAAGTTTCCAGGATTCCTCAATATGGGAGTCCCACATAATGTGATACCAAAGCCCACTGATTTGGGCTATAATTAGGTTGAGATTACCTAAAACTGTAATGGTTGATAGGATTATGAAAGACAGAATGTTTAAGCAGGTATTATGTAAAGAAGTCTGTCAACTTTACTGAATGTTTTATATGAGAATGGATATTCTGTATGGTTGGGGAACTCTTCCCTACCTAGTATTGTAAAATCAAAACCTGTGGATAATATCCTAATAGAGACTATAGTTAGGAACATATGAGTTGATAGAATTATGGTAAAATTTTGTAGGGGAACTGGTATGCTTGAATAAGCTTTATGTGAAGTGGTTGTGTCTTTTTTAACTGATGATATTTGGGGAACAGACACTGTACCTGACTGGGGAACATCTCCCTTAGTATTGTGAAACAGAAGACATGGAAATCAGTCCTTCAGGTGAGGTTAATTGGACATACTAAATGAGAACCAGTAAGATTGCCTGAGTGAGCCACGGAGTGTGGAATGGAAGCTAGAGTGCTGGTAGGGACAAATTCTCTATGTTGAGAGCCCTGCGTGGAGCCTAGACTGGGACTTAGGACAAAAGCCTGTGAGTGCTTCCCTGAAATGACTACTGGGACTTTGGGCAAGAGAATTTCCATTTGAAGGGTATTTACTACTTTGTTATCAGATGTTAATCGAAGCTATCCTGGTGATTGAAGGACATAAAATGATCTTGAAAGCTGAAATACCCATAATGAGTAGAGTGATATTGGTGAAATGCTCTAATGAGGATGGCAATGCCCAAAAAAGTTGCATAATAAAATGGAAATGGTTTACTTAGGATTGTGTTGCCTGGGGAGTGCAAGGAAATATTCACAAGTAGAAGCCTCTTTTCCCCTAGGACTGGCTTTGGAATTGAATAAGGACTTGCTGGATTCTCTTGTCACATGGGCAGCCCTCGATTGACTTAACAAAGAGCTGCTTGGTTTATGGATGACAGTTCCAAGGTGAATGGACAATATCCTGTTTGGAAGGCTACCACCCTGATGAAAGGTGGTCACCTAAGTCCATGAAATAAATAAACATTGGGACAGTTTAGAGATGGGCTGAATTTGGACGTATTCCTCTTGCACCCAATGAGGCACAAAATGCCAATAAAAAATGGTCTAACTGGGGTGCCTGGGTGGCTCAGTCAGTTGAGCGTCAGACTCTTGATTTTGGTTCAGGTCATGATCTCAGGATCCTGCGATTGAGCCCCACGTTGGGCTCTGCGCTCTGCAGGGAGTCTGCTTCAGGATTCTCTCTCTCCCTCTGCCTCCCTACTCAAGCACTCAGTCTCTCTCTCAAATAAATAAATAACTCTTTTTTAAAAAACTGTTCTACCTGCCAACAAAAGACACAGAGACTACAGGCGGCTATGTGGCAGATTCTCTGGTGGGAAAGCCTTGAACATAACTGGCAAGTCAAGCTGATACTGGTAGCTCCAGGGGGCTACAAATGGGTGCTGACAGGAGTAGGCATGGACTCTGAACTAGGCTGGACTTACCTGGTGGTAGATGCAAATGATCAAAGTGTTATGAAAGAACTGGAACAGAAGATGCTACACCAGTTGAGATAGCTGACCGTCATTTCTTCAGACCAATGAAATCACTTTTTTTTTTTTAAAGATTTTATTTATTTATTTGAGAGAGAGAATGAGATAGAGAGAGAGAGAGCATGAGAGGGGGGGAGGGTCAGAGGGTGAAGCAGGCTCCCCGCTGAGCAGGGAGCCCGATGCGGGACTCGATCCTGGGACTCCAGGATCATGACCTGACCTGAAGGCAGTGGCTTAACCAACTGAGCCACCCAGGCGCCCCCCAATGAAATCACTTTATAGCCCATAATGTGCACCAGTGGGGAGAGAGATATTGTCCTAAGAGCAGTATTTTGATAGAAAATTGGAATAGGTAATTAAAACACGGGTTGTCTAAGAGAAGGGGTGATAAAAGCAGGCAGGCCTGGCTTACACGCCTTCACAAGTATGTGCTCACAAAAAGAGGAAGGCTAAAGGAGTGTCCCCACTGGATAGATTTCTCTTGTTTCTCTGGTGGGTCTGGGCAAGAGGGAGCGGGGGAAATTGCTGGTGTACTTTCTTCCCCGTATCGCCTTCTCTTCCCCTACTTGATGCAGTGATTATAGGACCAGGGCTGCAACTACAAGGTCTGGAATCAGGGATGATTCCTAAGCAAGAAACTGTAACTATGTTTTTAACCTTTATGTCAGAATTTCTAAGGGCCTGATGGGCCAGGATGTGCTGTCATCCCATCTGGCAAAATTGGGGTTAACAGTGAATGCAGCCATATTGCCTGGTGGTAAACATTAGCCCCCTCACCTGCACTTCTATAACCTTATTCTACGTGAACAGGAGTAGACTGAGTGGGGAGCACTTGCCAGACTAGCATTGTTGCCTGCGAGCTAGACCAGCACAGTGGCCAAACTTAATGTGCCTTCCAAGTATGGAAAAGTTTGAAATTAAATGGAGAGAACAAATAATTGTAGGCTATGGCTAAAGGAAAGAATAAGTGGGTTATGTAATGAGGGAAGTACAATATTACATTAACACCTTGAAAGAACCTCAGAGCAAGAGGTGATACCCAGACTTTCTTGTTATCAACCTTCTACTCTTATTCCTTTCTATTCCATAACATATAGGTCAAATCATTAGCTACTGCTCATGAATAAATGCTGTTATGAGTTGAGTTGTGTCTTCCCTAAAAAAGATGTGCTGACATCCTAACCCCCAGTATCTCAGAATACAAAGGTAATCAAGTTAAACTGAGGTCATTAGGATGGGCCCTAATCTAATATGGCTGGTGTCCTCATAAAAAGGGGAAATTTGGACACAGGCACAGAGGGTGTGAAGACTATGTGAAGAGCCACAGGGAGACGAATGCCACCTACAAGCCCAGGAAAGAGACCTGGAACAGATTCTTCCCCCCAGCCTTCACAAGGAACCAACTCTGCTAACATCTTGATTTCAGACCTCTAGCTTCCAGAACTGTGAGATGATAAATTTCCATTATTTAAGCCACCCAGTTTGTGGTATTTTGGGCATGGCAGCCCTAGAAAACTAATATAAATGCAAATCTATACCTCTGGCCATCCTCTTTCCAGGAAAAGTGAACAATCAGGTGTACCATTCGAAATTCTCTCCCATCAGGAGGAGTTCCCTTCCTTTCTAGGCCAGTCCTGCAGGATGCAACTCTCTAGGCATCTTCTTACGACTTGTGCCAGATTTCTGTGTGGAAATATTTCTAGGTTAGGCTCAAATTTCCCATCTTCAGTAATTTGATCACAGGGCACTCCCACTGAGGCCATAGATGTAGGTTGAAAGAGAGGGGGTAAATGCAGGAACAGTAGGAGCACTGCCAGTCTAAACCATCCACTCATGAAACGTATTTATATTCTCTAGACCTTATCATGTATGATCTTGTATTATTACTTCCACTTGAAGATGGAGAACTGCTACACATGAAACCAATTTTATGGTTTGATGAATCAGCTAATATCTAGTAAGTTTTAGGCATCTCAGATCACATGTTCACGTAGTATTCCATAGTTGGGGGTTCAGTCTCTGTGATGGTCCAATAGCAAGACAGGAGCTGTGTTACTAAGTTGGGATCTCTAGGAAGCAGACACTGAGATAGACTTAAGTGTAGGGTGTTTGCTAAGGAGTTATTTAGGATTGACACTTGCGGAAATGAAGTGTTGGAGGCAGGATTCAGTAGACAGAGAAGTGGGGAGCTCTGGAGTTAAAATGGCCCTTTAGAGTTGTGCTGTGTTAGATTGAAACAGCCAGGTTTTTATATTTCCACCTTGATCAGTCATTGGACATGGCTTACACTGGGATGGGTGTGACAGCTGAAGGATTGCCACTGATAGCTCTCCTGGCACTCCCAGAAACAAGTCCTTTATTGGAGGGGAATCTGGGTGGTGCATTTCCATGTCCTTACAGTCAATTCGATCTTTAGTTTATTGATCCTTTTGCCAATACTTCACCATCTTGATTACTGCAACTATATAAGATGTCTTGCAAATATGTATGTTTACTTGTCACTCGCCAATTTCTACAAAAAAAATCTGGTTGGATTTTGATTGGGATTGCATCTCTATAGAGATCAATTTGGTAGTAATGGACATCTTAATAATTTTGAGTCTTCCTATCCATGAACGTGGCACATTTCTTCATTTATTTAAATCTTCTCAACTTCTCTTTGCAATGTTTTATAATTTTCAGTATAGAAGTCTTGCACATCTTTGGTTAAATCTATTCCTATTTATTTTTTGATGCTATTGCAAATGGTAGTTTTTAAACTTTTTCCCCCCATTTGTTGCAGTTACATGGAAATAGAATTGATTTTTACAAATCAACCTTATATCCTCAACCCTGCTAAATCTACTCATTAGTACCGGGTAGGTTCTTTAGGATTTTCAACATATGCAATTATGTCATCTGTAAATAAAGAAAAATATTTTAAGTATCTGTGTCTTTTATTTATTTGTCCTGCATTTTTACATTGACTAGACCCTTCTTTATAATGTTGAACAGAACAGTAATAACTTTCTGGCATTGTCTCTAGTATTATGGGGAAGCATTCAATATTTCACCATTAAGTATAATGTTAGTAGTAGGATTTTTATAGATGTTCTTTACCACAGTGAGGATGTTCCCATCCTCTAGAGTGTTGAAAATTTTCACAAAGTGCATTCTGAATTTTTCAAAGACTTCCTATGCATTGAGGTGATCACATAAATGTTCTCCTTTATGTTGTTAATATGATGAATTACACTGATTGATTGTTTTTAACTTAACACATACTATGTTTATCATTTAGGATTTTATTCAGTTTTGAGTGACATAAAATTCTCACATGACCCACAAATTAGCAAGGTGTTTATTTCTCAAGAGTTCAGAAACAGGCAGTACAGGGATCGAGTAGCCACTTAACAATGCAAAAGGGGAACAAAGTTACTCATTTGTTTATATTGTTTTTGAACTACGTGCTCACTACAGAAATTACACTTTTCACAGAAAAAGGAGTCAGAAGATTGGAAAAAGTCTCTAATCGTGATAACCTGAAACAGCAGTGAGAATTGGCAGGTTTGACTGCGTAGGAAATTCAAACAGCTGTGCACATCTAGCCACCAAAGTAGGACTATGAAGGGTGAGCTCATGGAGATGTTTGTGGAAGCTGCCACCTCTGAGGGAATTGAAGTTATGTGCTTAGTGATTGGCTCAGGGCTGATGTTCAACAAAGCCAATAGTTAGGAAGTCAAGCTTGAAGTTTGGAACTCCTGAATAGTTTTAGATCTGTCAATCTGCTACTTCCACATCCTTTTGAGGTTAATGGCTTCTTCTTCATTTTGCATTCCAAATCTCATGCAAGTTCCTCTTGTCCAACCGTATAGCAGAGAAGAGTCTGGAAAATGTGGTTCTAAGTCTCATTTAACACAATCCAGCACAATCATCATTACACCTAGCTTTCACTCTCATGGTTGCAAGGGCTCTCTCTTCAACTTGAAGTATTGTGTTGGAGGACCAAAGCACAAAAGATGAAATTACCAAGTCTAATGAAACCATCCTTTTTGCACATTTTTTACTTACATCAACTACTTATTGACCAAAACAACTGGTTGTATACTACATTAGCTACAAAAATGCTGCAGATCTCTCAATAGTAAAGATCAGTAACTTATCCCAACAAGTACAAGAGTCAATATCACAGTGACCACATGCATTACATATGGGAATGGGAATTAATTAGAAACAGTAACAAAACTAATTTCAAATACACTTATATACTAAAAAACACTTTACTTAAGTCTAAGGAGACTTCACAACGGAAATGATACAATACATATTAATGAACCATAATGATAATAACATATCAGAATTGTATGATACAGCTACAAGGACATTGGGAGCAATGGTTATATCATAAAGGCTTATATTAGAAAATACAAAGTAGAAATTATGAGCTAGGAGTCACTTCCAAGATGAGACACTGATAAAGCAATTCCATATTTACAACATTTTAAAGATTTCTCCTCCAGTGTGAATTTCCTTATGCATAATAAAAAATTAGATGCACCTGAAGGCTTTCCCACATTGATTACATTCATTGGGTTTCTCTCCAATGTGACTTTTCCCATGTCTTTGAAGAAGCATGAAGGTAAACTAAAGGATTTTCCACATTCCTCACAGGTCTATATCACAGTATGAGTTCTCACTACCTGACAAAAGATTGAGAAAGATGTGAAAGCTTTTCCACATTCTTTAAATTTATATGGTTCCTCTTCAGTGTGTATGTTATCAAATAAGCACTGAAGTGTTAGGAAATACATTTTCCCACATTTCTTACACTTGTATGCTTTCTCTCCAATGTGAATTTTCACAAGCCTTTGAAGGAATTAGATACAAGTTAAGACTTTCCTACACTCCAATATCAATATGACTTCTCTCTAGTATGAGTTCTCATTACCTAAGAGATGAGAAGGCAGAAGTTACTGCATTTCATATATCCACAGTGTTTCTTTTCCAATGTGCATGATCACATGTACAGTAAAATATGAAAAATGAAAGGATTTGTCACATTGTTTACAATTATAAGGCCTGTCTCCAGTGCTTATGGTTACTAAAGGGAGAGGGGAAACTGTAACCTTTCCCACATTTATATGTATAGAGATCCTTTTTGATATGTTTTCTCACTTGTAGAGTAAGCTTTCAGGAATAAGTGAAGGTTTTCCTATATTTCTTATATTTGAAAGGCTTCACCTCAATGTGAATCTTACATGTACAATAAAGGATGTAGAAGAAATAAAGCCTTTCTCATACCCTTCTACAGTCAAAAGGAGATATTTTCAATATGAGTTCTCACACATGCCGAAAGGATGAGGGACAATTGAAGATTTTTCCACATTTCTTATGTTCATAGTATTTCTCTTCAGTGAGATTTTCCACATTTTTCTAAGAGATGAAAAAAATGGAAGGTTTTTTTTTCACATTTTTCACATTATATGAAATAAGGCTTATCTCCACCGTGAGTTTTAAATGTACAGCAATGGATGAAGAATGAATAATGGCTTTCCCATAGTTTTCATATTATTTTCCAAAGTGAATTTTCATGTGAGTCCTACAATACAAAGAACAGCTGAAGGGCTCTCTACTGTCCTTAGATTGATAGGGTTTGTGTCAGTGTGTGATCCCGTGTGTGTTTTAACAGATGAATGATTAATTACTATTTTCTCACATCCACTGAATTCATAGCTTTTCTCTTCAGTATGAGTTCTTTTGTGCACATTTAAATTTGAAATCTGGCTGAAGTTTTTCTCACATTGATTATCCTCATTATATTTCTCTCCAGTATGGAATATCTTTTATACATTACATATTAAGGTATTTTTCAAATATTTTCCAATTTGATTCTATTCATAGAGGTTCTTCACCATATGAATTCTTAAATACCTCTCCTATGTCTTGTGCTGATCTTCTGTGTCATGATGGAAAAAGATGAGGATTACATAATAGGAAGTTTTTCCACATTGTTGGTGAAGTGACATAATACTAATTTAAGGTAGACTGTGTTAATAAAGGCTGTGTATTCTTATCCTTGATGAAATACTCCAAAAATGTTATGGGTAAAAAGTCAATTTAGTGTATAAAATGAAATACAAAAAAAACCACACACACAAGCAAAAACAAACAAACAAAACCCAAATCCAGTAAACAAGAGACAAAGGAATGAAAATAGATGGTACCAAAAAATTATAATAGGGGTCCCTGGCTGGACCATGTTGGTGGAGCATGTGACTCTTGATTTAGGGGCTGTGAGTTTGAGCCCCACATTGGATGTAGAGATTACTTTAAAAATAAAATCTTTTTAAAAATTGTCATAGACACAATCCTATAAATAATTATATTAAATATAAATGGAACAAACTCTCCAATTAATAGGCATGAATGACCAGAATGGATAAAAAACAAAATCCAACTCTCTTAGTTTATATAAGATGTATTTAAAATATAAAGATAGGATGAGAAAGTAAAAGGAGGAAAAAAGATATCAAATGAACCCTAAGCCTAAGAAATATGGGGTGATGTTATTATCAGATTAACAGTATTACTAGAGACTAAAAGGGATGCTTCATAATAATTATTGTCAATTCACCAAGAAGATAAAATAATCTTACCTATGTGCACATCTAATAACAGAGCTTCAAAATACATGAAATTTAAAAAAGTGCTACACCTGAAGGGAGAAATAGACCAATTCACAATCATAATTTAAGAATTTAACATTTTATCTCAGTAATTGATAGAACAAGTAGGAAAAAAATGGTAAGAATAATGAAAATTTAAACAAAATTATCAAGAAACTTGTTTTAATTGATATTTGTAGAATACTACACACACATTCATTTCAAGTACACATGAGAAACTCATCAAGATAATCCATATGTTGGCTAACAACAAAACCCAATAAATTTTAAAGGACTGAAATCATACAGAGTATGTTCTTAGACCAAAATAGAGTTATTTTGAATATGAAAAATGTTATCTCTGGATATTTGGAAATGAAGCAACATACTTCCAGTTAACCAATAGATCAAATAAGAAATCAACAGGGCAAAAACCAAATAATCAAGTCAATAAATGGGCAGAAGACATGAACAGACACTTCTCAAAAGAAGACATACAAATGGCTAACAGACACATGAAAAAATGTTCATCATCATTAGCCATCAGGGAAATTCAAATCAAAACCACATTGAGATACCACCTTACACCAGTTAGAATGGCAAAAATTGACAAGGCAAGAAACAACAAATGTTGGAGAGGTTGTGGAGAAAGGGGAACCCTTTTACACTGTTGGTGGGAATGCAAGTTGGTACAGCCACTTTGGAAAACAGTGTGGAGGTTCCTCAAAAAATTAAAAATAGAGCTACCCTATGACCCAGGAATTGCACTACTGGGTATTTACCCCAAAGACACAGATGCAGTGAAAAGAAGGGCCATGTGCACCCCAATGTTCATAGCAGCAAAGTCCATAATAGCCAAACCATGGAAAGAGCCGAGATGCCCTTCAACAGATGAATGGATAAAGAAGATGTGGTCCATATATACAATGGAATATTACTCAGCCATCAGAAAGGATGAATACCCAACTATCACATCAACATGGATGGGACTAGAGGAGATTATGCTAAGTGAAATAAGTCAAGCAGAGAAAGTCAATTATCATATGGTTTCACTTATTTGTGGAACATAAGGAATAGCATGGAGGACATTAGGAGAAGGAAGGGAAAAATCGGAGGGGGAGATGAACCATGAAAGACTATGGACTCCGAGAAACAAACTGAGAGTTTTAGAGGGGAGGGAGGTGGAGGGATGGGTTAGCCCGGTGATGGGTGTTAAGGAGGGCAGGTATTGCATGGAGCACTGGGTGTTATACGCAAACAATGAATCATGGAACACTACATCAAAAACTAATGATGTACTTGTAAAGTGACTAACATAATAAAATAAAATTTTAAAAATTATAAGTAAATTCAAACTGAATGGTAAAAAACCACCTTGTATCAAAATTCATGAAATGCAGCTAGAGTAATGCATAGAAAGAAATGTATAGCTTTAATTTAAATATTTATGTATTTTAATCTATACAAAAAAAAAGTCTAGTGTCAATGATCCAAACCTTCAGAGAAAATAGAAAAAGAGAAAACTAAACCTGAAATAGGTATAGAAAAAAGAAAGAAAAATGTAAGAGTGGAAATCAATGAAACAGAAAACAGAAATAGGAAAATGACAAAGAAAAAGATTGTTTTTTTAAAAAAAGATTAATAAAATTGATACTGATAAAGCAATACTGATAAAAACAAAAGGAGAGAAAATGTATTTTACCAATATCCAGAATGAAAGAGAGGCATCACTACAGATCTTAAATATATTGGAAAGATGATAAAGGAATATTATCAATAACTTCATGTCAATACATTTAACATCTTAGATAAAATGGGCAAATTGTTTTAAAAACATGTTACCAACTGACACAAGAAGAAACAGAAAACTGGAATTGTAGGATATCTATTTAAGCAATTTATTTTGCAATTCAAATTTTTTCCACAAAGAAAATGTTAGCCACAGGTGTCTTCTGTCATAAATTCTACCAAATACATAAAGAAGAAATAATAAATATCTTACACAAACTCTTTCATAATAGAAAGGAGGAAACAATTGCCAAATCATGTTATGAGACCAGTATAACCCTGAAACTAAACCTGATAAGAGTATAACATGAAAAAAATATATGGATCAATATCCCTCATGAACATAAATGCAAAATTCTCAACATTATTAGCGAATTTAATCGA
This sequence comes from Phoca vitulina, assembly GCF_004348235.1. Lineage (NCBI taxonomy): Eukaryota > Metazoa > Chordata > Mammalia > Carnivora > Phocidae > Phoca > Phoca vitulina. The sequence goes on from NW_022589938.1 coordinate 45,236, forward strand.
CCTAATAGATACCATATTTTTCACACAGCTGCATGCCACCTGGAAGAAAAACAATTTGCCTGGTTAATCATAGCCATAGAGGTGCTCTTCTCTTCCCAGTCTGCAGGATTCCAGTTCATTGGATCTCATGGGATACCTCTGTATTCTTCTACTGTTGCTGCTGCTATCCCATATGCAGAATGGAGGAGGACTTGATTCAGATTTCAGTGCTCAGATTCCAGTTGTGACGGCATCACTAATGCTGCAATGGCCACTTGAACTTGCAAATTGGAAACAACCAATAGGACCAGGACAAAGGTAAGGCAAGTGTCTCAGAAGCAAAATTAATGCGTCTCCCCAAAACTTAGAATTAAAGATAGATATGTTTAATGCAATATTCTAAAAAAATCAAACTTCATGAAAACAATACATTATGAACAAAATATCCAAATATTAAATAAAGAAAGGCTCTAACCCTACACTTGCACAACTTGGCCTCACCCTAATCCCAGCCCTGTCACATCCTGATGTCAACTTTATTGTTTCCTGATCTCACTGGGGGAAAAAATGACCGTACCTATGGTATAGTTCCCTTTCCTGGGATGCTCCTTCAAGCACAAGAAGGCTATCAACCATCTAGATCCAATAATGCTGGCATTGTTAAATTTACAAAAAGAAAATCCCTTTAGTTTGCAAATATGATCTCTTCTAGAATATGTTATTAATGTCAGATTTATTGCATATATTTATGCATTAAAGGAAAAATATCTTTATAATGTGGAAAAGCAATGTTATTCTGGTATATATCTGTGCATGCAGCATATCTCCACCATCTACTAAAGCCACTCCCTCCCACATACATTCAAATGCACACATATACAAACACACACAGATACACAAACGCTCTGGGTGCAGCTGTGGAGTTCTAAAATTGCTTGAGGCATTACCATTCGTGCATCATGCAAGATTTTTATTGCTTTTTCATGACTATGCTGATCAATTGGAAGTAATGCTCTTTTCAAGGCATGCCAGGTCAATCCAAGAAAGACATAAGAATTCATCCTTTGGAGATGGTTTCAAGTTCCACCCTTTACCAATAAAAATGTGTGAAGTAATATGGGAAAGGAATAATGGATACTGACACATGGGGGTCTCTGAGCTTGTTACAAAACACACATCTGTGTATATTGAGAAGATTGTTAGGAATTTCTGATCCTTCCACCAGGCATATTTTACCAAAACATGAAGATGGATGATATGCTTAGGAAGATTTTCAGGACATATATTTTGGCAATTTATTTTAATAAGTAAAAATTTTGGCCCTGCCACTTCCTTGCCTGAGGAGGAAATCAGTTCTGGATTACTTCATAAACATTATAGTCATTCTGTCAGCACACCACTCCTGCAGGTTTAAAGAGTAACTTATCAGTTCACCTCTCATTCTATTCCTCACAACTCAACTTTTGGGTTGCTACTAGCCAGGAATATTCCTTTGAAAGTTCAGTTATTTGTGTATGTTTGTATTAGCAACAATGAAAAATGACTGAATAAAAATATAAAGTCAGCCACAGTAGATCAGAGTATTCATCTCATGGTTGCAAGCTGGCTGCTTCAACTCAAGACTTACTCCCCAATACCCATGCTGGTTATGATAAAGGAAAATGGGCAAAAGACCCCAGGAACATGTCACTTCAGATTAGCCCTTTGAAAAATATTTGCCTTAATTATACCCAAATTAAAAGCTTTTGCACAGCAAAGGAAACCATCATCAACAACAAAAAAGGCAACCTACTAAATGGGAGAAGATATTTGCGAATGGTATATCCAATAAGGGGTTAATATTTAAAATACATAAAGAACTTATACAACTCGGGGCACTTGGGTGGCTCAGTTGGTTAAGCTTCTGCCTCTTGGTTTCAGCTTGGGTCATGATCTCAGGGTTGTGGGATGGAGCCCTGGGTCAGGCTCTCGCACCTGTGCTTGCATCCTCTCTCTTTTTCTTTCTTTCTTTCTCTTTCTCTCTTTCTCTCTTCCTTTTTCTTTCTCTCAAAAAAAAAAAAAAAAAACATACAACTCAACACCAAAAAACAAATAATCCAATTAAAAAATGGGCAGAGGACCTCAGCATTTTTTCAAAGAAGACATACAGATGTCCAATACACACATGAAAAGATGCTCAACATCACCAATCATCAGGGAAAGGCAAATCAAAACCACAATGAGATATCACCTTATACCTCTCAGAATGGTTGGTATCAAAAAGACAAGAAATAGCAAGTGTGGACAAGGATGTGGAGAAAAGGGAACTCTCCTGCACTATTGGTAGGAATGTAACTTGGTGCAACCACTGTGGAAAACAGTACGGTGTTTCCTCAAAAAATTAAAAATAGAAATACCATACAGGGGCACCTGGGCGGCTCAGTCCGTTAAGTGTCTGACTTCAGCTCAGGTCATGATGTCAGGGGCCTGGGATCAAGCCTTGCGTGAGGCTCTGCACTCAGTGGGGAGTCTGCTTCTCCCTCTTCCTCTGCCCCTCCCCCCAATTGTGCACACACCCTCTCTTGAATAAATAAATAAAATCTTAAAAAAGGAAATACTATACAATCCAGTAATTACACATTGGTTATTTACCCAAAGAAAACAAAAACACTAATTTGAAAAGATACATGCACCTCTATATTTACTGCAGCATTATTTACATTAGCCAAGGTATGGAAGCAACCTAACAGTCCATCAATAGTTGAATGGATAAAGAAGATGTGGTATAAATATACAATGGTATAAATATACAATGGAATATTATTCAGCCATAAAAAAGAATGAGATTTCACCATTTGCAACAACATGGATGGACCTAGGGGTATTAAGCTAAGTGAAATAAGTCAGACAGAGACAAATACCATATGATTTCACTTACATGTAGACTCTAAAAAAAACTCCAACCCTGAATAAACAACAACAACAAAAAAACCAGAAACAAGAAGGGACTCAAATACAGGGAACAAACTAGTGTTTGCCAGACGGAAGGGATGGGGGAATGAGCAGAAGGGGTGAAGAAGAGTGGGGAGTGGGAGATACAGGCTTCCAGTTATGGAATGTGTAATTCATGGGGATGAAAGGTACAGCATAGGGAATATAGTGGAATACGGTATTGTAATAGTGTTGTAAGGTGACAGATGGTAACTACACTTGGGATGAGTAAAGCATAATGTACAGAGTTGTTAAATCACTATGTTGTACACCTGAAACTAATTTAACATTGTGTATCAACTACACTTCAATTTTATTTTATTTTTTTTAAAGATTTTATTTATTTATTTGACAGAGAAAGACACAGAGAGAGAGGGAACACAAGCAGGGGGAGAGGGAGAGGGAGAAGCAGGCTTCCAGCTGAGCAGGGAGCCCGCTGCGGGGCTCGATCCCAGGACCCTGGAATCATGACCTGAGCTGAAGGCAGATGCTTAATGACTGAGCCACCCAGGCGCCCCTACACTTCAATTTTAAAAGGAAAAAGAAAAAGCTTAAAAAAAAAAAAAAAGGAAAGAAAAGAAAAAATTTCCCCTAAGCACAATGCCCCAATTGCATTTTTAAATGACTAGCAATAGTTGAGTACTAGAATACTCCTACCTGCAAGAGATTATGGAAACGTGAATATTTTGGTCTAGAGTAGGGGAAGGCAAAGAAAAATGGGTTTAGAAATGGCTTTTTTAGAAGCCATTTGTATTTGTTTCCAATCACTGCTGTAATAAATTACCACAAACTTTGTGGCTTAAAAACACAAGTTTATTATCTTATAGCTCTAGAAGTTAGAAGTCTAAAATGGGTCTCACTGGGCTACATTTAAGGTGGGGCTGCATTCCTTTCTGGAGGCCCTAACGGAGAATTTATTTTTGCCTTTCTAGCTTCTAAGAATGCCTGCATTCCTTCCCTGGAGGCTCCCTTCTGTCTTCAAAGTCAGTAAAGGCTGGTGGAATCTTTTGTAAAACATCACTCTGACACTGACTCTTCTGCTTCTACCACCTTTATTAAGGGCTCTTGTGGTTACATTGGACCAACCAGGATAATCTAGGGTAACTATTTTAAGGTCATCTGATTGTCAACCTTTTTTCTATCAGCAACTCCAATTCCTCTTTGCCATATAACAAATGACACAGTTCCAGAGATTAAGACACTGATACTTTGTGGGGCCATTATTCTCTGGCCCCCAAAGATTTACATCCATCCCACCTATATATATATACTCAAGGTTCCCAAAGATCTCATCTCATTACAGTATCAACTCAGTCCATAATTTCACCTAAATTTCATCAACTCAAAAACTCAAAACTTCACCATCTACATCATCTAAATTAGGTATGGGTGAGACTCTAGGTACTACCCATCCTGGGCATAATTCCTCTCCATCTGTGGACCTGTGAAACTAAACAAATTATCTGCTCTCCAAACTGTATCATGATGGGACAGGCATAGGATAACAGTTATTAGCCATTCCAGTTCAAAAACAGAAAATGGAAAATAGAAATAGTCATATTCCCCAAGAAATGTAGAAATCCATCCAGGAAAACTCTATTTCCTTTCTAGGCCTAGGTTTGGACTTGTACTCTCTGGGCTCCAGGCTCTGTCTTATGAGCCATCCTTCCTTTTTCATGAGAGAGTAGCACGTGTTTTTGGCTAAGTAATTTTTCAATCATTTCTTGCTTATAGAATTGTGCAGGACAATAGGTTTCTTTTATATCATTCTCTGTGTCCCTTCAATTCAAGCTGCTAATACTTCTGCTGGTATAACATTCTCAAGAACTTTTTGAGTCCCTGTGTATGTCACAGGGATTCTCTCTCCTCGACAATAGGTGGCTTCACAGTTCTTTCCTGGGTAATCTCGTCTGTTCCTGACTTCTGCTGGGATGGCTGGGATTTCCATGAATCACACGCCTAACCTCTTTAAAGAACCTGCTGTGTGACTGAATGCTCTTATCTTTTAATCCTTTCAAGGCACTAGTAAAAGGTTGTCTTATGACCCCTTGGCTTTCGATATAGAACATACTTTCCTAATTTGAGCCCTGTGTGCAATCTGAATAGTCAGAGAATTTACCACATTACCAAGTTCTAGTCCCATTTAAGAGCTTCACAGTTCTTCCCTCCATCTATCTCATTCCTCTCACATTATAAGCAGCAAGAAGAAACCGGGCTGCACCTGATTTCTGTCTGATCCCTCACCATCAGTGACTTTAACATCCATAATTCTACCAGCATTCTCTTTACAATGATTTAGGTTTTTGTTTTGTTGGGGTTTTTTGGAAAAAGAGAGAGAGTGCCAGCACTGGAGAATAAGGGGTGGGGGGAGAGGGAGAGAAAGAGTCTTAAGCAGCATGGAGCCGGATGTGGGGCTTGATCTCACAACCCTGAGGTTGTGACCTGAGCCAAAATCAAGAGTCAGACACTTAACCTACTGAGCCACCCAGGCACCCTGATTTAGGTATCCTATATGGCAACATATGTTTTCTCCACCATGCTCCTTAATTCCTTCTGAGACTTTGATAGCAGAGTTGTTAATATGCATATTTCTACTATCCAAAGCAATCTAGGCTTTTTCCATCATGCTTTTCAAAATTCTTCCAGCCTCTACCTACCTTCCAGTTTCAAAACAACTTCTATGATTTTAGTTAATAGTTACAGCCGTACTCCACTTCCATGTACCAAAACCTGTATCATTTGAGGTTCAACCGGGAAAACACAACCAGGAGATATATAATGAGAGATTTGTTGCAAGGAAGTGATTACTCAATTGTGGGAGCTGGCTAGGCAAGTCCAGTATCTGCAGGACAGGCAGTTAAAGGGCTGGCTGAGACTCTGGGGCACAAGCTGAAGCCCCTGCCCACAGGCAGAAGTTCTTTTTCATCTCAGGGAAAACTCAGATCTGATCTTAAGGCCTTTCAGCTGATGAATCAGGCCCACACAGAGCATCTGGGATATTCTCTCTAATTTCAGGTTAACTAATTAACAACCTTAATTCCATCTGAAGCTTAATTCCTCTTTACAATATAGCTTAACATTTTACAGGTTCTGGAAGTTAGGATGTAGATGCCTTTAGGGGGCCATTATTCTGCCAACCATAGCATTCTATAGCATCTGCAAAATTAAGAGGCTTCCTGGAGATAGAGGAGTCCTGACAACAGAGCTGATTATTTCTTCAAATCATTCAACACCCTCACCAACATATCCTTTAATAAGTTTTCCTTGGTTAACTAATATTAATTATGCAATGTATTTTCTTTCAAATCCCTTAACAACAAGTACAATGTCATCATCCAAAGGCAAGTAGATACTGGCATGTTGAGCCATCAAAAGCTCCTCTAGGCCTAGAACCTGGAAGTCACTTGAGAATTACTCTGCAATCAGAGCTGTTAGAGTATACAGGAACACCTTAAATACAATCTGGGTATCAGTAAAATCTGTCTAGGACTCTTATCAGGATCATAAGTTACATGTAAGAACCCATATGTTTTTTTCAACATGAATTTCTGAGAAAGAATGCATGATAAAGATATCTTTTCATGATGTGACATATGTATTTCAGAATGAAAATCTAATGCTTACAAGTGTGACTTTTTGAAATAAATTGCATGAAAACATACACATTGCTGTCTATTTGTAAAACAAAAATCCAAAAAGAGCTTGGAAAAACTGGACATGGGTAAATACAAATTGATTCCACCCCAGACACATAAGGAGTTATGCAAAAGTCATCAGTGTGTTACTAATAAAACCTAAAAGGCTTCCAGTAATTTAAAAATGAAGTATGTAAAAAGGAAATAGACATTCTTTTTTTTTTTTTTTTTTAGTAGGCTCCACACCCAGCACGGAGCCCAGCATGGGGCTTGAACTCATGACCCTGAGATCAAAGCCTGAGCTGAGATCAAAAGTCAGATGCTTAACCAACTGAGCCACCCAGGCACCCCAAGAATCAGACATTCTTAAGTAGTGTCATATAGTTAGTAAAATAATTTGAAAATTAGAATTGTTTATTCTGAGGGGTTATTATCCTTTAGGAATGAGTATAAAAATTTTAAACAGAAATATTAATTTTCTGATATAGAATTTCTGTCAATACTACAATATTATCCTTTTCATATCATCCTTTAGGAATGAGTATTTCCTTTTCATATTATCTTTTAGGAATGAGTATAAAAATTTTAAACAGAAATATTAATTTTCTGATATAGAATTTCTGTCAATACTACAATAATTGGAAAAATAATCATAGAATAATCAGGCCAACAAAACAAAGAGTAAATTTACTATGGAAAAACGAGGGGGGGAAAGTACAATTAAAATTACTACTGGATTAAAAAAACAAACAGAAAGGCGAAGGAGACAAAACTAATGGAAAAGTGAACAGGAAAGTTTCAGATACCTACACTATTCCGGAAGGTTGGATTTCCCTCTGACTTATTCCTAAGGTCCTGGCTCAGAATACTGGGGATAATAGGCTTCAAGAATTTGAACTCATTGGTCCCAGATCCTCCCGTCAGACACACGTCATACTGGTAGCTGTGCGACAGGGTCCCC